>NC_141540.1:143707500-143980000 GCF_021556685.1 Rattus norvegicus
AGGGGCTGCTTTCTGTAGGTCCTGCTGAGGTATATAGAGTGCCCCCCCTCAAAGAGCAGTCAAGAGACAAGAGTCTCCAGAATATAAAGAAGACAGAGCAGCTCCGGATCTTGGAAAGAGGCCAGAGGCTGGAGATTCTGCAGGCTGAAAGGTTTGGGGTACATGATCACCATGCTGGGCTTCTCAGAGACCCCAGACTTCAAGAACCCCAGGGAGCTCATCTTTTGAGTTACAGGCTCAGCCCTGACTTACTAACACTCACCCCCTGGGGGTTTTCTACCTGTTGAAGTAACCTGAGTTGACCTGGTGGCTCAGGTATCTCTCAAAAAGGAAAGAAAAGGGGGGACACCTTCAAACTAGAGTGCACACCTTGGAAAAGCTGGCCTTGGCCATTAGCTGGGGCTGGCTCGCCACCCCCTACACACACCACACCCCCATTCCTCCCCTCCCCTCCCTCCCTCCCCTCCAGCCCCCCCAGCCCTGAACCCCTCAACTCTCTCCCCCACTCCTCTCTCTCTCTCTCTCTCTCTCTCTCTCTCTCTCTCTCTCTCTCTCTCTCTCCCTCTCCCTCTCTCCCTCTCCCTCTCTCTCTCTCGCTCGCTCGCTCGCTCGCTCGCCTGTCTTCATGTCGTGGATTGATGAACGCGAATCGCGTGTAAGCGCCGCCACCGCCGGGAGTCTGAGGAATTCGCCTGGGCTGTTAGAGGAAAGAGCTAAGTGAGAGCGCGCGCTCTACCTACCGACAGTGAGCAGAGAGCCGCCGCCGCCCGAGCCCGCAGCCGGCACCGCGCCCCCACCTGCCCAGCCCCCAGCCCAGCAGTCCAGCCCGGGGGAGCCGGCCAGCTTGGGGTTCGGTCCCGGGGGGAGGGGAGTTTCGGGGATACCCGGCGGGGGAGCGTGATCCAAGGGGAGGGGGCCGAGGGTTTTCATGTACCCAGCATGAGCTCCTACTTCGTCAACCCCCTGTTCTCCAAATACAAAGGCGGCGAGTCCCTGGAACCGGCCTATTACGACTGCCGGTTCCCTCAGAGCGTGGGCAGAAGCCATGCGCTGGTGTACGGGCCCGGCGGCTCAGCGCCCGGCTTCCAGCACGCCTCGCACCACGTCCAAGACTTCTTCCACCACGGCACCTCCGGCATCTCCAACTCGGGCTACCAGCAGAACCCGTGCTCGCTGAGCTGCCACGGAGACGCCTCCAAATTCTATGGCTACGAGGCGCTCCCCAGACAGTCCCTTTATGGGGCTCAGCAAGAGGCGAGCGTGGTGCAATATCCCGACTGTAAATCCTCCGCCAACACTAACAGTAGCGAAGGACAAGGCCACTTAAATCAGAACTCGTCTCCCAGCCTCATGTTTCCATGGATGAGACCCCACGGTGAGAAGCCTTTTCTCTTTCCCCCTTGGTCTCCCGCGCTCCAGGGTCTTCCCCCCTCCCTCGCCTCCTTTTTGTCTGCTCTCGCTCGCTTTCCTTCCTGGCTTTGGGGGTCTCTCCCACTCCACTCTTGTGCCTGGGTGGGTTCCTGGGAGATTGAAAAGCTTGGCTGGGGGTGGGGCGTGGGGCGCCCGAGACATTGTGCTTGTTGGGGTGAAGGTGGGGGAAAGGTGATTTGTGGGTGCAAAGGGTTAAAAATCGTTTTCTCCATTCCTTCTGTCTCTTCTCTCCATCTACAAAGCCAAAGTTGGGGAGATGACTGACAAGGACACCCTGAGTAAACTGAGCTTATCAGTCTTTGGGGTTGCTAGCCAGTTTTCCCAAAGACATTTCCCAACGCCAGCCATCCCAAGACAGTGACCAGACTGTTGGGTGAAAAGGAGACCCTTTGCTATCTCCCCTAGCCAGGCAGAGGGGCAAGACCCCACCAAGGACAAGCATTCTGGCTCTCTGGGATCTTCACTTCTTCCTCTCAGAGAAGCAGCCTGAAGGCCACTGCCCCAACTTTTCTGTACTTCCTCCAGTTGGAGAGAAGACTGAAAGCCCGAGAAGAGGAAAATCATTGCTCAAAAAGAGAGCAGGGTCGTACCACGTAGGGGCCTCTGAAATCCAGGGGACTCAGTCAGGCTGCCCGCCAATCAAGAGCTATGGGATCTCTTGGAAAGCTGTTCAGGTCATGAGCCCCTCCAAGGGTGGCCCTTCATGGCCCAATTTCGAAGTACAGGGGGAAGCGATAACGACAAGTTCCGGCAGGGATGGCCCTTGATTTATTTGTTGGTCTCTAGTTAGCAATCAGGCAGAGCAGTGATACATACCAGAAGATCAATTATTTTTTCTTATTGGAAAAGCATTAGGCAGAGATGGGCAAGGAGGGGGCAGTGGGCACAGCCTCCTCTCCTTTAACCCCAGCCCTTTTCCTTCCTTTTGGAAGCAGATTATATCCCTAGGCCCGCCTCACTAAATGCCATTCTGCACTTGTAAACAAAGCTGCAAGGGCCAGGCTGTAGGCCTGAGGGACCCTGCAGGCTTCCTTGTCCACCTCAAGCCCTTACTTTTCAGACAGCCACATCCCAGCCCCCACCTTCACCCACCTCCCAAGGTGAAGGAAGTCAACCCAAAACATCTAAGGAAACTTTTCCTGCCCTTGCTTGCCTTCTGCTGTCGGTCTGATCGGCAGGAGGGAGGGAGAACTGGGAATAGCAGAGAGGGAACTTTGTGGGGCAGTGTTGGGGGGCGGAGCCCCCACCCAGACATAACCAGACTGGGGTTCTGTTCTGTTCAGCTCCTGGGCGGCGCAGCGGACGACAAACTTACAGCCGGTATCAGACCTTGGAACTAGAGAAGGAGTTTCTCTTTAATCCTTATTTGACCAGAAAGCGCCGGATTGAAGTCTCTCACGCCCTGGGACTGACGGAAAGACAAGTGAAGATTTGGTTCCAGAATCGAAGGATGAAGTGGAAAAAGGAGAACAACAAGGATAAACTTCCTGGGGCCCGAGATGAGGAGAAGGTGGAAGAAGAAGGGAATGAGGAAGAGGAGAAGGAGGAGGAGGAAAAGGAAGAAAATAAGGACTAAGAAAAAAGAGAAAATCAGCCCCCCCCACAACTCCCTTGAAGTTTCGTTTTATGGTAGCAGATAAATTGAGAAGTTTACGACTGTCATTTGCTTTTATAGAGAATAGAATGACACTCACAACTGTAACTACCTGTCAGATAGTTGCAGCTCTGCTTTTATTACCTTTGGCCTTCCCCCACTCTTTATTTGTCTGGGGGTTGGGAGGGGGAACCTGAGACACAGGGAAAAGTTCTGTTCCACTCCATGCCCAGCACACACTCACTTGTCCCTACTTCCACTTCTGAGCCCTTCCCGATAAAGCCTAACCCTACACACACACACACACACACACACACACACACACACACACACCACACACACTTCTCTCCACACTCTTTACACGATTCTCTGGTATTTATTTTAAAAGGGATTCCCCTGAAGATGTAGAAGATGATTCCTGGCTTTGCTTGTATGCTGGGAATTAGAATACTGGATTGACTTTTTTTTTTTAAATGAAAAGAAAGAAGGGGAAAAAAACAGGAAAGGGGGAAATGAAAGGGAAAATTTAAAAAGAAAAAAAAAGATAGCAAAGAAGATTCCCCTCCCCCATCTGAGGCTGTTTCCTTAGAAAACCCCCCTTGACTTTCTCCAGGAATCTACTGGAAATCAAGGAAATGTGGGTTTCTCTACCCACCTCCTTCCTGAGGGTTCTATAAGGACTGGCAATGGTCTCTGAAATCCTACCTATCCATCCCATAGTCACTTGGGTCCATGCCTTCCTTGCCTTGCCTTTGCTGTTTGATCTTTTGGGCCCTGGCTTCCTCTGAGCTGTGTTAGTGTTTGTGCTCAGAAATCACCATAATCATGAAGATAATATACTGATAATAAATCTTTAACATACTACCTAAAGGGAACCTGCAATAATCTTGGGGGAAAAAAAGAAAGAAAAAAAATCCTAATACAGGAGGGAGAAAAAAAGAAGAAAAAAAAAGAAAAAAAGAAACAAACCTCCAGCGTATTTTATCACTACCTATAGAAAGAAATCCTGCTTTGAGAGTATTTGTAATGCGGTTTTGTTGTTGTTTGTTGCTGCTTATTTCTCCATGAAAAAAAAAAAAACCCAACAACTGAGACTGCCTAGCCCGCCGGTCTTGTGCGCTTTTATTGTGCTTCTAACCCCAGTAGAGTAGAACTAAACTGCACTGAATGTATAGTTACTCTGTCTTGAATTTCTCTGTTTATGCAATGTGCTCGAAAGGTTAAAGAAAAACGTTAAAATATATCTATAACAATGATTTTGGTCATTTGTCTTTATGTCCAGCTATGAATGTAGATTTTGTGTCCTGAAAGCTCTGTTCCTGGTCCAAGTACTTTGTATTGTATATGTGAGTCATAATAATAAAAAAAAAAACAAAAGAAGAAAAAAGTAGAGCTAGAATGACTTGCTGTTTCTCCACAACTCACCCCATTTTCTACTCCTCCCCTCTTTATTCCCTTTCCCAGCTCTGCAAAAGGCCTACATTGATCTTGCTTTGGGTGGTGGAACTTGGAAGTGGTGTGGAGAGGGCAGGCAAAGCAGGTAGGGTGGGTTAAGAGCAGGAGGAAGAGGGAAAGTCTACTGGAAGAGAGAAGGAAGAAAGGGTACATGCTCACACCAGTCTTAAAGCCCAACAAGATTTGTAGGTGCTGGGACCTTAGTGGGAAGATGGAGCTTTAGTCCCCTGGTCTAGGCTGGGTCCATATAAAGAACCCCATGCTCCTTCTGTGACTCTGTCCCACTCCTTTTTTTTTTTCAGAGTTTTAAGCCAAGGGTGAGATGGTGGGGTTCTTTTCTGATCTTCACATATCTCCTGATTGTGGCCACCCCTTAGCATCCAGGACATTATACTGAAATAGTGGATGAGGTGGGGAATGGGTGAAGCTAAAACTGCACAGTCAAGAGAGTTTTTTGACTGGAAAATGCCAAAGTGTGAGGGTGAGAAGGCTTCTGCCTGGGGAGGAGGATAAAGGAAGGACAAATGAATAAGACAGAATCTGCACCCTGGAATTCAAATTCAACCAGCACAAGGCTATCATGGCCACTCAGCTGCCTTCTGTCCCCTTAGCCTCCGTTTTGGCTATTTCAAGCCAGCTCTTGGCTGGCTTCACTTTGACAATTGAGCAGCTTGCCTGGCTACCACAGTTGGGACTCCTGATTTGGGAGCATGGGCCTGCTGAGTGGATGGTCCCTAAGCCCAGTCACAGTAGGGCAAAGGGAATCTTGACATTTTCTAAAATAGTCGAACCCTGCTAGTAATGGGATCATTCTGGAGGGTCCTAGGCAGACAAATCTGTTTATGTCAATAAAATTCTGCTCAAACCATTCCAAATTCCAGAGATACAAGCCGGCTGGCTCAGCCAGACCAGAGGAAGAAGGGAGGGACTTCTGGCCTTCAAAAACAGACCACCAGAGACAGATATTTTTGAAGCAGATCTCTGGGTCAATGTTTTTTAACCTAGGCCCAGGCCAAGTGTTTCATCAGGGTTCCAAACTCTGGCCCCTATAAAAGGGGCTCAAGATTTGTCAATCGATTTTCCTAGCCCCCACCCCCCTCCACCCTGCCTGTGAGGCTGAAGGACAGCTTGGGGATAACTTTAAGTTGAACCTGCCAGGAAATCTGTAGAATTTGGGGTCCCTGATAGCAACCAAGTGATCCTGTTTGGCTTGGGAGACATGGGGTGTTGGCCAGGGTGGCCTGAAAACAGCATTTCACTTCCCACCAGACTCTGTAGGAACACAGAGGAAGACCCGTTTCATTTTTGTAAAGCGTGAGATTATGATTGCTATTGATAAAAATGGTAATATTCTGCCTGAAGAAGAGTGACATGATTTCCTCATCAAATGGTTCTGAAGGGCCTCGCTGCTTCCCCCCACCCCGCAACACCAACCCCCCATTCATCCCTGCCCCTGCTCAGCGATGTCCATGGCCCCAAGCCGTCGCGTCGGAGGGCGGGGTGCGTCTGGCGCCCGGCTTCTTTGGAAATGTCGGGCAGCCAGAAGGTTAGACCTAAGGAGACCCAGCGCCCCCTCGTGCATTACCCGCTCCCCGCTTTCCCTGCCCACCACTTCAGTTTTCTCGTTTGGAAAGAAAAGGAGGTTAAAAACCCGTTTTATGGGGGAATGTAATTGCGAGAGCGGGATGCGCTCTTTAGAAATGCATGCTCCTAAATGCCGCCGTCGTCCCATTACCGAAATGGGTACCATTCGGTTTCTGCAGATACGACTTTCTCCCATTCTTTACTTTTTTTTATTAGCCAATCAAAGTGGCTTCCGAAAGCTATTTGTGATTTGTGAAAAATAGTATCTTTCAAAATGCTGAGTTGAAACATCTCGCTCATTTCTGCTTGGATTTATTATTCTAATCTCAACGGTAGAGACAGGATGAAGCAGCTATTAAGTTGGGGGGCAAATTCGTTTCTTAGGATTAAAAAGAAGATTTCCGCACTTTCCCCCACTACTCTTCCATTAAATGTCCAAAAGACAAGCGGGTCTTGGAGAAATCTGGGGCGCCAAGGGAAAACGTGTGCCGCTGAGGGGCTCCCAGGGGACTCCTTGAAGGAGAGGGTGGGTTGGCTTCCCCAGGTTCGTATTCTTGACGTGAGATGCCCCCAGAGAGTGCCTGAGAAGTTACCCCTAGCCCCAATTACAGAGGACCCAGGACAGGTTGTGTGCCACAATCTGGAAGTAAAATTTCCGGTGAGTTGCCGGGCAGTGCTGCCCCATTCTTCCCGCTGCCATTGTGAAAAGCTGGGCCAGCGCTTCCTCGTCGTAATTTTTAACTACCTGTTATAAAATTTATGGGTGGGTTTGTAAAAGGAACAGGTCTCTGCATCCGGCTGAGGGAACTGTTTTACTTACTATGGAGGAAGTTTGGGGAGGGGATGAAGGGTCTTCTGTTGACTGGCGGAGCACCCAGCCCTTGAGATTCTCTTGCCAGCTCAATGCCGATCAAGGAAAGAGCTGCCCGCTTTTAGGTCTCCAGCCAGTGGGGAGTGGCTGGAATACAGCCTAGAGAATATTCTCTTCAAGGTAATTTATAATGGCCTCCCCACACTGCACTTATTACCAAAATTGGAGGTCTGGAGAAATGGGGTGCATAGACATTTAGAGTGGAAAGCAGAATTCAGAGCAGTAAATGGCTCTCTTATGGGGCCTGCAAACTCTGAAGCCAGATCCCAGATGCCTAGACGGAGATCTTTCCCCCACCTCTGAAAAAGATAGGTGTGTGGGCAACCTGAAAGGGTGAAAAGGTTTCAAAGAGCCTTCTTCCTCAATTTAAGAAAGACAGACAGACAGACAGACAGAAAGGAAGGAAGAAAGAAAAGAAAGAAAGAATGAAAGAAAGAAAGAAAGAAAGAAAGAAAGAAAGAAAGAAGGAAGGAAAGAAAGCTAGCTGGACCAAGATCTTCAGTTTTAACATTGCTATCTTATTTTATTTCATTTCATTTTATTTTATTTTTTTGAGGATTGAAAGTTACCATTGATAATCTAGAGAACAAGATGACCTGAGGCTAGAAATAGTCTTGGATTCAGGGAGTGCCATTTTGTCTGAAAAAAAGGGACCACCTGGGAAATGAAAGTCATTCTAAGGATCCTTGAAGCTGCACAAAACTCTCACCCCTTCTGCTGCCTCCAAAGGACTGCCAAATCCTGGTCCAGCTCTCGGTCCTTTAGACTCCATCTAGACAGTCTCGGTTGGGAGGGCTGCCAGCAGCCTGAGACTCCAGTTCTTGTTTGATGGGTGGAGAGTAGGGGGCTTGCCTGGGGCACTGCAGTAGAAAAGATGTGTTCTCTTTCTAGATAACAAAGGTAGGATCAGGAACGGTATTCATTTTCAGTTCCTTCATCTTGCCAACCTTCACTGCCCCAAGGCTGCAGAGCTCTGCAAAGCTTTGATTTTCATCAGGTCCAATATCATTACCTTCACTTATTAAGAAAAGTATTTAAAATTCGGGGCAGCAAGAGAAGGCAGTGGATCTTCAGCATCTGAACCCTCTCCTCTTCCCTCCCTACATCCCCTGTCTGCTCTTGTTGTGTTAGTCTAGAGCTGCCGGCCTTTGGGGAGTGGGCGGTGGGTGAGGGTGGGGTGGGGGTCGAGGGATGCTCCCTTTCTGAGAGAATTGGGTAAACATGGCGACCGTGGCGCCCATTTGCACACGCTACACAAATGCATCGCATTCCCGGTTGTTTGCAGAAAATTTACAGCTGAGTAATAAAAGTTTACGATCGACTCACAAGTTGGATTGGCCACAAGAAGTCATGTGGATTCCATCCATGAACGTGAACTTTTTATTGTGGTTTGTCCGTTCCGAGCGCTCCGCAGAACAGTCCTCCCTGTAAGAGCCTAACCATTGCCAGGGAAACCTGCGCTGGGCGCTCCGTTCATTACCAGAATTTTTTTATTAATCTGATTAATAATTATTTTCCCTATTTAATTTTTTTCCTTAGGGGGAGTTGCCGGAAGCTGGGGGGCACCTGAGGAGGGCGGGGTGGGAGGGGAGAGGCAGAAGTTGAGAGCACCTCTCTCTCCTTATACCCGACCCTCTGGCCCCCAAGGGGCAAGAGGTTCGTGGGTGTGGGGGCTGAGATCTGGCGCTACAGATGCCTCCACCCCTCCCCTCTCCCAGATTCTCCCTCCTGTCCCTGCCCTGCAACTCTCCTTAATTTTATTTGGCTTTTTTTTTAAAAACCAGGACTTTTTATTTATTTTTAAATTTATATAAAGTATATATATATATGTGTGTGTGTGGAGCTGAGACAGGCTCGGCAACGGCACAAAATGAGGAAAGACGAGAGAGACAGAGAGTGGGAGAGTGAGAGGCAGAGAGAGAGGGAGAGAGGGAGAGTGACAGCAGCGCCCGGTAAGTGTTTCCTTATTGGTTCAAATATGTAACTAATGGTCCGTAGTTGGGTGGCGGTTTCAAGATAAGGACAGCAACGGCTTGCCTTGGTTAGAGAGAAGAGGGGGCTGGTGAGAGGGTGGGCGTGAGGGTAATTAGGGGAGGTAAAATGGGAGGATGGGGTTAAAGCTGAAATCCTGGTAGTGGGGGAAATGTGTTGTCCTGACGTCGATGTGCGCCGAAGTTGGGGTCCTGGGCGGGAGAATCTTAGCCCGCCGGACGGAAGTCCCTGGTCTGGGGCGCGGGGCCCTCTGCCTGGTGCCCACAGTGTCTGTACCTGTTTATTAGCTGACTACTCTGGGCTGATGAACTGGGACGTGGTGGCCTGGAAGCTCAAACTTCAAGGCTGGAGAGAGAATCTGTAGTCTAGGCCCATTGCCCCCTAAGCAACGTCAGCTCCTCAACCCCCAAACAAACTTTCCAGAGCCCCCTCCCTGTCCGGCAGCCCCCTCCTTCTTGGAGAGCTAGAAGCCAGGCCTCACACATGCGCAGTGTGAGCCCAGGGCTGAGCCGCGGAGCAGGAAGCGGGCGCAGCTAGGCGGGCGGCGGAGCCTGTTAATTGGCAATTAGGGGGGAGGCTGGTGGCTGGTGCGCGTCAGCCAAGGGGAGAGAGTCTGCCCACCCCTGCTCCCGCCCCCACCCTGGCGCATAGAAGGGTGGGAGGCGCCCTACGCTGCGGGTGGAAGGAGTTGGGGGTGGGGATGCAGAGCTCAAAAGCCATCTTGTGCTCGGAGAAAAGCTGCCTAAATGCTTACCCCCCTCATAAGCCGGGCGCCCCCCACCCCCCCACTTGCGGCCACTCCACTCGGGATGCCATTCCAACTTCCTCCTGAGCCTTGCAGGACTGCTCTAGATTAAGACCCGCCTTGTTCCGGTGGAGGTGGGAATGAGAGAGGCCTCCGGTTGGGCGGGGATAGACCAGGCCGTGCCCCCAGGACCTGGAGGGTGCTGCAAGCCCCCCACCCCCCAGCACTTTATGGGTGGGATGGGTGAGTTTCCCACCGTAAAGGCGTCAGACTAAGGTGGTGGGTAGAGTCCTGGATCTTCCTAATAATTGGTGCTAATGACGTGTTGTATAATCTTAACCTGACACATATGGTTTCATAACATAGTAGCTTAATTTCTTCCAAATGTACATGGCCCTGACTGCATTGCAGTTTGATATATGACCCCGCCCTGCTTCCAGGCTTGGGTCTGAGGCGACCCTGTTAGTGAGAGATTGTGTTTATAAGGAGCGGCGTGCACACAGAATGCTTACACACCCAAACAGACACCCCTTAGAGTTGGGAAGGCGGCATGCTCCTGGCGAGGTCCCAGACACTAGGAGACAGACTCACACCTTCAGTCTACGTCAGTCTCACCCCCCTCATCTTCTCCTCTCCCAGAAGCTCGTCTGAGAGTCTTCGCCCAGCAGTGTGGGGGAAGGGATAGCTGTATTTCCTGTTTAAACCCAGATCTATCGCTGGGGTGGGGGGGGGCGCAGTGGTTAGAGAACCCGTTTTTATGAAATTATTAAAAAAATATAGTTCGATTTCATTCAGATCAAACCCTTTGAGCTCGAGCCTATGGTGAATCCTCCCTCCCATCCCCCCACAACCACCTTCCCTTCTCCAGCCCCCCCAAAATTCCCCTTTTGCAGTCGACATAAAGGCCTCTGAGGTATTCTCTCGGGGAAAGAAATGGCATTTTCTCTCCCCTTTCCCACCCCACCCCCCAATAGGACTGGTGTGTAGGCAGAGGCGTCTGCCGAGGGGCTAATTTCGCGTTCCTTGTTTACGACCAAGAAAAGCGCTTGGCTCTCCCCAAATGGGCCCAGCCTGCCGCCTGCTCCGGCTGCCGCGCACTCTCCCGCCGCCCGAGCCTGGTCCCCCAGGCAGATGCTTCGGGGAACCAGGCTACGGCTGACCAGGACGGGGGTCTGTGGAACCTGAAAAGGGCCAGGGGAGTACGCTGAGACAGTGGAGGGGCCCTGGAGGCCCGAACGTGAGCCTTCTCCCGGCGTACTGTGGGAACCGCCGATCGGTGAGGCCGCTATTTCTTTCTTCAGCCTGTACTTTGTCGGACCCTATCCCTGCGGATGGCCGCAATGACGTGGGAGGGGATGTTTGGGGGGGGCACACGTTTCCTTTGTTCCACCCCAAAAGAAAACAATTTTTGGAGAAGGCTGTTCAGACTAGTGTGGATTCACCTGGGATGTTAGAGGCCCCCTCCCATCCAAGGGGCGGGCCTGGGCTAGGATGGGGTATTTCTCTAGGCCTACAGGGGATCTAGCTGGACGTGCTAATAGTCATATCGAGGTGCTAGGGTGCGAGAGTACCCGTCAAAAACACCAGCTTGAGGTGTCTTTATATTTTTATTGATTTCCTGTTCCTTCTTGGCTACAATCCTACAGCCCCACTCCCCCCACCAACTTTATCCTATACCCTTCACCCCTAGACCCCTCTTTGGCAAGCCTAGAAACAGAATGCCAGTGACTGGCCCTAGTTTTCAGGTCTGGCCAGGAGACAAAACTGAATCTCAACACAGCGAGTGCTCTCCTGGACAGTTACTTTCACTTTTCTGCCCCCTGGTTCTTCCTCTTTCTGGTGCTCGAACAGAAGCACAAGAAGGGCCATCGGTGGCAATCCTCAGCCTCTTGCAGGCCAAATTCTATGTGGATGTGGCTCCTCGCTGCAGGAGAGCTCTCTGATTATCTAATAATAGCCAGTGAAGCCAAGAATAGAATTTTGCTCAAGGGCTCTTCAATGCTGAGGCCTACCTAGGTGGTCACTGGATTCTATGGATCAAGGCTTGGCAACCTCCCCAGACACCACCACCCCCCGGGGGTGGGGGGGACTCAGAAGCATTCCCTCCGAGCTTACTTTCTGGGTACCCTCAGCTCTGCCCCTTCAGAGGTTTTGGTAAGCTCTACCGTCTGTATTTCAGGCCAGGTTCCCAGAACACATGGGGAAAATAAACCCTTTCTCTTCTTGTCTGACAGTTGTGATCCCTACAGAATTTGACCTTGGTTTGGAAAAGGCAACCTTGTTGGGCTGACTGTTGTGTTCTGAAACCAGGCTTGGTGGAATTAGATATTTATTATATACTGTCTCAGATATACAGATTCAGAGGCAGGGGGAAATATATAGAGACTCATATTTCCTCGTGGTTAAATGTTTACTACCATGGCTATATTCGATAAACACCGTTTTATGTGCATGCGAAATTTTGTTAGCCTTCTCTGGCTGAGAGCGGGCCAGGGAAGCAATGGGCTCAAGGAGAAGGCCCTCTGTGCATCTCTGCGGAAATGTGTGTGCTGAAATTGGAGTATGTGGCTTCCAAAAATCCAAAGAAGCCACAGGCTTTGGCTCATTGCTTTTGCCTGAGACATACTACACCCTTCTGCTGTCTCTCCTCACCTCCCTGTGAAGTCTGCCAACTCACAGGCTCACTTCCAAAGCGAACCCAGTCGTCTTGAAAAACGAAGTCTGTGGGTTCTTTCATGGTTGTTGTGAGTCTGAAAGGAGTTCTGAATAACCAGGACTGGAGCCCTGGAGGCTGGAAGCCTCCATGTGGATGGCAAAGGGATTGTAGTGGCTAAGATGATTTCTGAGCAGGGGTCTAGGTGGCTGCGGGCCAAGGTGCTTAAAGAGGCTCCTAGAGAAGGCAAACCAGGAGAGGCATGGATACTGCCTGTGAATAGCTCTCCTTCCTTTTGCTTCCCTGGCTATTATTTCACTCTAGATTTGCCTGTCTGTAAGGGCTTATTAGAAGTTCTGGAATGTCCTATGAATACCCAGATCTGGAAATGAAGGGGGGGTGCATTTTAATCTTGTCCGTGACCTGAACCAATGCGAGGTCCACTAAGAGAAGGCTGGTGGAGGCCTCTCTAGAATGCAAGTTGGGCCCGTGAGCCTGGAGCCCTGAGTATGGGCCTCGGCTGGGAATTAATTGGCCTCCTTATGCAGCTTTTCTGGGGCCACAAAAAGACAGAGCTGACAGGAAATAAAATGTCAATGGAAAGGCCCATAAATGAAAGAGTAGACAAGAGCAGTACTGGATGAGGTTTTGTGCTACTCTCAAGACACTCGGGTTCCTGCCCAGACTTGTGGCTCCAGGGGTTCACAGCCTTTCTTCCCAGTTTCATCCTCAGAGACAGAGGGTGTGACAGAGTAACTCAGGCCTTTCTGCTCTAGCCACACCGACTTTGGGGTGACATTATCCCAGGATCTTGTCCCTCAAGCAGCCCACGGCCTCTGCCACAGCGCTGTCAGACGCCCCTGTTTATTGTGTCTGTGTGTTGTTTACTTGTTTTGTCTGCTGCCACCCTGCGTCAGAAACTCAACCAGCAAATTCGCTCGCTCTCGCTCTCGGGGAGAACAAAGTGCAGGACTCGTTCAAACTCCTTCCCCTTTTCTGCACCCCTACCTCCTGCTTTCTCATTTTCCCTTTCTGAGGGGAGGAAGCAGAAATTGTCCTAAAATAGGGCCGCCGATGTTTATGGGACAAGGGAATTATGAAGACACCATAAACCTCCGGGTGTCCTAGTGTTGAAGAGACTTCCAAGCCTCCCTTCTCTTTTCTACAGCTTTTCTTCCTTTGCCTTGGTAACCAGTTGGGTAAGAGGGCCACAGACTCTGAGAACATTTCAGCACCTCTTCTTTCTCCTCCTGGTTCCTCCATTCCCTTCTTCCTGGCTTCTCTCAGACATAGGTGGTTGGGTTTTCTGTCAGGGTAATGTTGGTGGATTCATAAAACTGGATAAAACATACCACCTTCTCTCCCTTTATCTTTTCAGCCTCCCCCCCCCACCAAAAAGCACTGAATTTAAGCAAATCCTACAAAATTAAATTACCCATTCTGTAAGGGTCCTATAAATCCCCAATCCTGCCAGGTATAGAGTCAGAGAGGTCAATGTTTGCCTTTAATTTTGCTCCCGGCTATCAAATCTAAAATAGTATCATTGCAGCTAAGTAATATTCTTGTTTCTGAAATTAATTCTCCTCTCCTCCAGCCCCCTCTTTCACGAGTATGAATTAAATGGTTCTTTCAGAGCTACTGACAATAAAGGATAAAGTTATTTATAAAGAATTGATGATGACGTTTCATTGTTGGTTTATTGTTCCAGACCATAATAACATTTTATTTCAAAGTGGGAGAAGTTAGCCCAGGAGAAGATGGGAGGGTGGAGTTAGAGGGGGGCCTGGCATTCATATATACAACTCTCGTTAACACTTTTATGGTGTTCACAGTTATCATATGACAACTTACTGTGATGTCATAAATGCCAACCAAGGTCTCCAATTTTAAATTTTCGCTAACCTCCAGAATGGTCCCAAGTCTATGTTCAGAAGCAGAGGAGAAACCAGAAAGCTGGGGGCTCCTTTGGACTAGCACAGAAGGGCATATTTACCACCCACCCACCTTACCATCCTTCCTAACGTGATGGTCTCCTGAGGTCCTGTTTTGGCAATGCAAAGTACCCTGAATATTCTGGGCCTTGATTTTTACTTCCAGACCAACTTGGGCCACCTGCTTTGCCCTCTCAAAGGGCAAGTCCCAAGACAGCCAAACTCTCCATTCTCAGTGGGGATGAGATGCTCTCCACAAGCCCCCTCCTCAGCTGATATTTCTGCTGCTTTGGCATCAAGGTGGAAGGGAAGCTGGAGGGCCTGGTCTGCAAAAGATAGAAATTAATTTTTTTCCCAGGTGAAGTCTGAAGGGGTTTTAGGGCAAAGTTTGATGGAACCCTATTGTACTTTTGAACTTTTAGGCAGAGTCGGAGAAGCCAGACATGCAAAGATGGGGGTTTGTGTCTGCTGAGGATGGTAGTAGCAATAACCAAAGCGCCAGTTAGGAAAGGTCAGGCAGAGATTCACAAAACCAGAGGGAGGAGAGAGAGTCATCAGAGCCGCTCTGCATACCTTTCTTCAATGCTGGAGTACAAAAGTCACAATAATTCCACTACATACCCTCTTCTTAGCTCAAAAGAAGGAGTCACAGCACAGGCCTGAGAGGTATTTGGGCCAAATCTCAGCACAGCAGCTGAACATGCCCCATCTGGTCCTTTCCTCCTTCCTTGCAGACCCCCAACTCCCTCCAACTGGTCAGTTTCAGCCTTGTCACCAAATACCAGCACCCATAAATGGATCTGTCAGATTTCACTCCCCCCACCCCAGTGTGTTTAAGCTTGACTTTTGAAAGGAGTGTTCCTCTTTGGAATGCACTTTATGTATTGAGGAAAATGAAAGGAAATCTTTCCCTAGCACATCGCAGAAAATCTGGGAGCCCCTTGGGTAAGCTGTGCTTTGGCATTCCCAAGCAGACCAGACCTCGTGTTCATGTTCTTTGGCCGGTGCCACTCACCGCTCTTTTTGCCATGCTTTCCCTTAGAGGTCCACGGAGATCAAAGGGGTTTGTTCACAAAACTCCAGGCATTTGAAATAGGGGTTTTTGTGAGTTTTTTTTTTTTTCAAAGCGTTTTTTAAAATGTAGTCATAAGTCAGTGGAGCTAGCTGAACTCTCTAGAACAGCAAAGCCTTAACCAAATAGTGCGATTGTGAGGTGAACTGAGTAATTATTGAACTCAGCTTTCTCTGTAAAAGGGATTTCAGCCCTCACCCAGTGGCACAAAAGGAGCCGACGGCATAACCGTTCCGTATCTCTGGAAATCAAGAACTGGAGATGGTGGAGGGGCAGGGTCCCGCAGCTGCGTGGCTTTTTAGGCAGGCGAGGGAGCTTAGAGTCCAGCCGCTCCGGCTCCAGCATTGGAGTGAGCGCACAGCCTAGGGAGGCGCCGAGCTGTAGTTGGCGTTGCCGGCCAGGAATGGAATACGTGCATCTGTGCGGTCCTCAGCTACAAACATCTTCGTAGAGGTGGAGGAGTCTAGGGAGAGAGGAGACTTGCGGAACACAGAAAAGGACCTTCCGCGAGTAATATTTTTTCAGATTTCACCAGGCTCACTCCAGACGTCTGTACACACAAATTTACTTTATTTGTCAGAGCAGAAAAGAAAGCAGAGGCAGGCAAGGTGAAGCCTATTCATGGCCACCCTAAAAGCTGAAGTCCACTCTCCCCTCATCATTTTCCCAGTTCAGAACCTCCCCAGCCTTCCCCTAGCTTAGATCTGGCAGGACTGAAATCTGGGGAAACCCCTAAGTAAGTGCCCAAGCTCGGGTGCAGCCCTTAGCCTCCAGGCCAGTGACTACACCCACTCAGGCCCAAAAAGCAGGCAGTAAATTCCTCTCCTATAATTAGTGCTCCTGGAAGGCATGTGTTTTGGATTGGGGTGGGGGGGGGGCTAAAGCGGCCAGTGGCAACTTTCCCGCTTTATTCTTTTTCTGGGTTTTTATATTCTGTTTATGAATCCAAGAATTACAGCTCCCAAAGTGAAAATCTGCTCTTGACACCTCTAAATGCCTAATTCAGAAGGCCTAAGGCCCAGGGCTTTGCATAGACCGGCAGGCCTAATGGGGGTGTGGGGGGTGGCTTCGCTTGTTTTGGTGGAAACAAAGGGCTGAAGCCTCCCTCCTTCCCAAGACTTGTGCATATTTACAGAGCTGCACTGCAGTTTTAATAAAACATCTGTTCCTGCTTCTGCTGATGAGCTTCCATAATTGTTTTCAGACAAATTTAACAGGAAAATATAAATATATTTAGAAAAATTCAAGTCCCAGCCCCTCCCCCACAGACAGCCAATCTTTTGCCAAGGGAAGAAGGAGCACAAAATGGGAAAAGGAAAAAAAAATATTACCCCAAGGAGGGCAGATCCAACTCATCTGACCCACTCTCCCCCTTGGAGCGAATCCTCTCAGTAAATTTCAACTTCATAATTAAAGGTCTAACTAGAGGGAATAGACCTTCTCCCTTTAGGAATAGAAAGGGGTGCAGGAGAGTATGGTGAAAGTTAACTTTCCCTAAAGTCCTTAGATGGAGGGAAGATATTTGTGTTTCTGTTCCCCCTGGTCTCCCCCTTCCAGCATTTCTGCCTTTTTCCCCCAGCAGCTGGTTTCTGTTCATTATAAATCGGCGAGACCTTTCAGGATCTGCCCTCTGTTTAGGAACGTAATAAAACACTTAACTTTTCCGGGCCCTGAGACTTACATTCTGCTCCTCAGGTCGCCCACCCCTGAGCACACCACCTTTAGGCCCCAAAAGGGAATCTCCCCAACTTTGGCGGCCCTTTAATCTCTGGAGGGAGGGGCTCCAGGAAACTCGGGCATCTTTGCTAGGGAGCTGTAGCACATGATTCCCCCCAAAGTCCCCTCATCACTCCCTCCCCTACACATCCATAAAAGAAAAAAAAATTAAATATACAAAAATCCACACCCATGGAAAGCAAAACTTCATTAAGACACCCTATCTTCCATCATTCAATTTGTTTTACATTGCAACAATTTAATATCTTGAAGTAAGTACCACTGACATGATTTATCCCTCTAGCAATCTCACTCTGAAATAGGAGGGGAATTTACTCTTTCTTGCCGTGGCTTTTGCTACCCTCAGGGCAGACAGGAGGCTGGGAACTTTGAAAGAGGTTTCTGGTGTCCAGGGGTGCACTTGCCTGTTCCCTAGCTCAGCCCAGGATACCCCACCTCAGTTTTCTCTCCTCCTACCTCTTGCCCTGTAGGGGGACTGGAGCCCCAGCCAGCTGTTGGAAACCTCTGTCCAGGCATGCCATGAATTCAAGTACAGCTGGATTGGAAAGCAAAAAGCAATACACTACTGTTGTGTTTAGGGGTAACTGCTACGTTGCCCCCAGATGAGATAACTTCAAAACAATCTCTTATTGAAAGCTTCCTCCTCTACCCTCTTCACCTTGGAAAGAAAATAGTATAGTCAAAGGGTACGAACTTCAATAATTACAGAGATCTTCCTTCCGCTCTTCTAAATTCCAATCAATTCCCCTCCTTTTCAAAGGCAGGGGCTGGATTTTTAAAAGCCAACACAAGTTGTCTGGCAGTAAGACTCCTCAACCCCCTAAAGGGGTTCATGTATTAACTAACATTTTGTCTGCACCAGCTCCTACACACTGTCTGCTTTGGGGTTCGAAACTTTATCCCCCCACCCCACCCCCTAGTGACACTCCAGGGAGACCTTAACGTTACAGAAGATGAATAAACGAGTTTTTTTCCCAGCACAGTCCCGTTTATGGCTTTATTGCTACCCATTGATTACTCTGCTTTGTTACACAGAAGGGAGAGATCATAAAACCCGGCGACATCCGGGTTCTTGTTATAGTCAGTCTCAAAAAAAAAAATTAGTGAGGGGAAAATATGAGCTTTCACTGCTTCCTGTGTATACCTCACCATCCTCTCTTTGTCAGCTCCAAGCATTTCCAGCCTGTGTCGATATCAAATTCTGTTTGGATTAATCAGAGGGAAACCCCAGCTGCACACCTTCTGCTGTTTCGGTTCACTCACTGCAGCTCTCTGTCGCTGAAACATCTACAGAACTGCTATTTCCTAATCTCCTCCTCCCTTTTCTCAGCCCCAAGGTGGGGGAGAAAATGGAGGTAAGGACTGAGAATCCAGAGGTGACTGGGTGAGGCAAGAGACCAAGTGTTCCCCAGGAACCCCTTTCCTAGGGTCTTACAGCTCAGGTCCAGGGGCACCTCCTTTGGCAGGGCAGTGAATCCAGAGCAGATAGGGTCTTCTGACCTGAGCTGGAGCTATCTGTTCATTGGAGTACCACCAAATTTCCTCTTTCGGGTTGCATCCTATGTGAATTACACCACTGGCCTGGCCTGAGCTGGTTCCAAATCATAAATTCTCACCAACACAAACAGGAGTTGATGTCTTTAGAAAGAATCCCAGTCTCTCTCTCTCTCTCTCTCTCTCTCTCTCTCTCTCTCTCTCTCTCTCTCTCTCTCTCTCTCTCTCTCTCACATAATGCTTTCTTTGAAGCAAAAATGTTGCAAGAGTTTCCCCAAAAGGTAGGACCTGGGGAGGAGCAGAAGGCTAGGAGGCAAAAGAGAGATGCTGCACACTTCAGGCTCCTCCCTGTACCCTGTAGTCTCACTCATACCCTTTAGATCTATTTGCTTCCTATATATTCTCTAACCCAAGACTCTTAGCTACACTGCCTTCCTCTGTTTCTGGAAAATTCTTTTTCCTTTTGATTTTTAAAAATTGTTGGAAAAATATGCTGTCTAGTGATGGGGACTTGCTTCGCGAGTGTCAAGCCAGAATATCTTCTAGAATTTCTGGGAACCTCTTTCTACTGGGAAGGATCTCCTCAAATGAAGCAACCAGGATTTAATTTTAGAAAAGGGTCAGATACAAAGATGAAATAGGTCTGAAAACAAGGATTTCTCTGCCCTGCGGTTGGCCACAGCACAGCAAAGTTAGCTGGGGTGGAGAGGTTTTCTGGGACTAGACCTTTCCTTAAGCTGGGAACAAGGCCCTGCTTATAGACCTGCATCCCACCCCCAACCAGTTAATATATGTATAATATATATAATATATATTATATATAGTAAAAGAAATCCAAGTCTTACTTTCAAAGCACATACTTAGTCTCAACTAGGGAATCAACAGAAGCAGAAGCGATTTTTTTCCCCTTTCTTGACATCTGGCTTGCGATTGGCTGGAAGGGGGTCAGCTGACTTTGTCATTTTGTCTGTCCTGGATTGGAGCCGTCCCTATAACCATCTAGTTCCGAGTACAAACTGGAGACAGAAATAAATATTAAAGAAATCATAGCCCGACCAGGTAAAGGCAAAGGGATGAATTCCTACTTCACTAACCCTTCCTTATCCTGCCACCTCGCCGGGGGCCAGGACGTCCTCCCCAACGTCGCCCTCAATTCCACCGCCTATGATCCAGTGAGGCATTTCTCGACCTATGGAGCAGCCGTAGCTCAGAACCGGATCTACTCGACTCCCTTTTATTCGCCACAGGAGAATGTCGTGTTCAGTTCCAGCCGGGGGCCGTATGACTATGGATCTAATTCCTTTTACCAGGAGAAAGACATGCTCTCAAACTGCAGACAAAACACCTTAGGACATAACACACAGACCTCAATCGCTCAGGATTTTAGTTCTGAGCAGGGCAGGACTGCGCCCCAGGACCAGAAAGCCAGTATCCAGATTTACCCCTGGATGCAGCGAATGAATTCGCACAGTGGTGAGTTTTACAGCTCCGAGATATAAATTAAATAAACTGAACTGGCTTTATGACCGGCTTCCCTAGAAGAACGGGCGGAGAGAGTTTTTTATGGCCCCATAAAAACAATCACGCTCGTCTCCTCGCCGACACCGAGACAGGGCCCCCTCTTCAGCCCCCTCTGCTCGCCTCCCGCGCTGGCTCGCAGGGGCTTGGCCCCCTCGATCCCTGACAGATTGGAGGGCTCCAAGGGGAGCTGAGGGGGTAGGAACAGGGCAGGGAATGAGGGGAGAGGACAGAAGGTGGAGGAGCCCCACTAAAGTCTAGTTAGGCCGGAGAGAAGGGAGGGAGTTAAGAGTGGGCAAAGAAGTGGGGGAGAACTTTCCAGGGAACTAGAGTGTTGGGGAAGATGGGGGGAGCCCAATCCTTGAGAGATGGGGTCCTTATCCCCAGTAGTTTTTTTTTTTTAATCAGTTTTTAGACAGCCAGCTTTCTGCCTGGTTTTTGCCCCGCCCCCCAGCTTTCTTTGGGACACACATCTCCCACCTCGTGGGAGAACTGAATGAACTTGGGGTTCTGGCTGAACCCCCAGTGGGGGTGGGGCAGAGCAAAAGGGCGAAGGCTGAAGCCCGAGAAGGCTGCGAGCTGTGGGCCAAGTTGAGAGGGTCTGGACTTTGCTAGACAAAAATGTCTGCAGAGGACGCCTTGCTGATTGTTTTTAGTGTGTTTTGTGCCCGGATCTCTAGGGGTCGGTTACGGAGCGGACCGGAGGCGCGGCCGCCAGATCTACTCTCGGTACCAGACCCTGGAACTGGAGAAAGAATTTCACTTCAACCGCTACCTAACTCGGCGCCGGCGCATCGAGATCGCCAATGCTCTGTGCCTGACCGAGCGACAGATCAAAATCTGGTTCCAGAACCGCCGGATGAAGTGGAAAAAAGAATCTAATCTCACGTCCACGCTCTCAGGGGGTGGCGGAGGGGCAACTGCCGACAGCCTGGGAGGAAAAGAGGAAAAGCGAGAAGAGACAGAAGAAGAGAAACAGAAAGAGTGACCAGGACTGCCCTTGCACCCCTATCTCCTCCCTTGCTCATCCCAGCTCCCCGAATCACACACTCTGTATTTATCTCTGGCACAATTGATGTGTTGTGACTTCCTAAAACAAAACAGGGAGTCAAACGTGGACCTGAAAGTCAGCTCTGGACCCCATCCCTCACTGCACAACTCTTCACTCGCCTCTTCCTCTAGCTCCCTCGCTAGTTCCTTCCTGGCTTGTCTGCAGGCCCCTTTCCCTTGCCTAGGCCTAAGGGACCTGAACCTCGCTTCAGATTCCACAGATGTCCCTCCAAGTGAGCCCTAGCCTCCCTCCCCACCTCCCGACGCCCTTCACCCCCGCCCTCCCGCGCGGAGAGCTGGCTCCGGGGCCTGGGGCCTCCACTCCGGGGCCTCAGGGCCCGGCCTGACAGCCGGAGGGCCGGAGGCCTCAGGAGGGCGCGCCTTGGCTCCGCAACAACCCCCAGGGCCTCTCCCCAGTCCCTGACCGGCCCCTCTGCCCCAGCAAATGCCCAGAACAGGCAAATTGTATTTAAAGATTCCTGGGGGTCATTATGACATATTTCGAACTGTGACCGTTTCTGTGTGAATATTTCTAGCTGTATTTGTGGTCTCTGTATTTATATTTATGTTTAGCACCGTCAGTGTTCCGATCTCATTTTAAAAAAAAGGATTTTAAAAAAAGAGGGAAAATAACAAAAAAGCGAAAAAAGTGAATGACGTTTGTTTAGCCAGTAGGAGAAAATAAATAAAAAAATAAACCCCTACGTGTTATCCTCCTGTATAAATCCGACCTCTGGATCCGTTCTCGAATATTTAATAAAACTGATATTATTTTTAAAAGTTTATAATCCGCCTGTCTGCTCATTCGCCCGCCCGCTGACTTGCCAGCAGAGCTCTCGCGCAGCCTGCCGCCTGCAGAGCCCCCAGCCCTCTGCACTCGCCTGCCCCGCAGCCAGGCGCTGAGCCTCGGTCTCCGGGTTCTCTTGACCGCGATGGGTTTCTGAGAGGCCTTTGGGACCCTCCCTACACGGAGCAACACACACCCCGGAAAAGAAAAGGAGGAAAAGGGCCGCCTGGACTTTCGCTGGGGGCGGGGAAGCTTGAGTGAGCCGGGTTGGGCTCCAAGCCCCACGCGGGCCTTTCTTCCTGCCTGTAGCAGCCAGGGATTTTGGCTTCTGAGCCCTGAGCCCAAAATGCGAGAAAAGGAGCTTGATCCGAGCACTAGGGTCGCTCCCACCCACTGCCAGCAGCACAGGGAGAAGGAGGACTAGCAAGCAAGCCCTCAGCCCGCCAGGCCGGCTGTTGTGAAACCTGTCTGAGGCGCCCTGGCAATACAAGGACCTCAGGAGTCTGTCCACAGGGACTGAGCGATCCAAGGACGACTCGAAAGAGAAAGACTGGAAACTGAGTTCTGGCGTGTTCTGGGACTCCTGACCCGCCAGACAAAAGTCCTTCTTCCTTACAGCCCCAACCTATCTGGTTCCTGACTCTTCTCTCTGCAAACCTGCCTGCATGAGGGGCACAGTAGGATCCCTAACCCTTTCTCAGATCCAGACTTCTTTCCCCAACTCCTAACCTAGAAACCTGAGTGGGCCTAGGAGAGAAGTGGGGTGGGAGGTCTCCCGGAGGGGGTAAAAATCAGCCTGAGTTTTCCAGACTCTCCAGGTCCCTGCCACAGCCCCCCTCCAGAGCCTCCACCAGTGGGGGCGGGGGTGGGTTCTGGCAGAGGCTGAGAGTTCCTGAGGAAATGCAGTAAAGAGTAGGGTCTGGAACTAAGAAGCAGGGGATAGGACCCAAAGGTTGAGGAAACCCTGGCCAAAGACTATGTCTGGGTTGCCCGACTTAGTCCGCTCCCCATGGGCCTTTTAGCTTGAGGTTACCGGGAAACCCAGGCTAAGGGCTTACCCCTAAAAGAGTAAAAGCAAGCCTTTATCTCTGCCTTGCTCATAATATTTGTGGAGGTTTCAATCTTGTCCCTCTATGCTCTTGGGGGTCATCTGAAATATCTGGCATCCTTTACATGAGAATCACACGGAGAAGGGTCCTCCAGCCTAGTGTCTAGTTACATGCAAGGGAATGTCGCCTCTTGCCCCTCTAGGGTGCCTAACATTGTGAAGTGTACCCGGGTCCACCTGGTCCCTCACCTCCAGTCACATTCCAGAGAGTACCTAGGACTCTCAGCCTATCTGCCTGCTTCTGCTCCCTCAGGAACCCTCCCTCCTCTTAGGTATCCTGCCTACCTTCCCAGAGGTTAATTTTTTCCAAGCCTACAAGAGAAGCTCCTCTTCATCAAAACTGAGTTCAATTCTCCTAAGCAAGAAGCCTTGACCTTTAGTTTAGGTAACCCAAGATAATCCTCTTGGTTCTCCACCCTGGGCTTTAGCTACTACCCCCAAGTCTCCTCAGTCATCATTGAAGTTTGCAAGGCGCTGGAGATTGGGGACTGGCACTATCCATTACGAAAACCACCAGAGTAATTCTTAAATAAGGTCTCATCTTTTCTGAAATTTTAACAGAATTTTAAAGACAAGCTCAAGGGTTAGTTTGTCCAACAAGCAACAACTTCTCTACAATCTGACTGCCAGAAGACCAAGCGATGCTACAGATGCAATTCCTCCAAGTCGGCACCAGGTGTCGCTGTGAGCTCGTTGTCCCGACTACCCCCCAATTCCAAGAACCATTTTTTCCTCCCCCTTGCTTCTCTTTCTCTTTCAGCTCCCCCCCCCCCCCGGCCCCACGGCTTTGCCAACATATCAAAATGCGTTTCGCCGGCTTCCATCACTAACCTCCCGGAGGTCATCAAGCCAAATTTATGAGTGGCCGCTCCAGTCACGTGACTCTATTTAAGGCTCCCTTATTTGGGAAGAGCGCATAGGATAAAGAAAGAGATATCTCCACCTATAAATTGTGCACTTTGGAGAACAAAAACCCCCTCAACTTCAAAGAGTCACAAATCACCCTTAATCAAAAAGGGTGCAGAAATTTTTTTGGGCCCTCCCCGCCATGAGCTCCTACGTAGCCAATTCATTCTATAAGCAGAGCCCCAATATCCCTGCCTATAACATGCAAACTTGTGGGAACTATGGATCGGCCTCAGAGGTGCAGGCATCCAGGTACTGCTACGGCGGATTGGACTTAAGCATCACTTTCCCACCGCCTGCGCCTTCCAACTCTCTCCACGGGGTAGACATGGCTGCCAACCCCCGGGCTCACCCCGACCGCCCCGCCTGCAGCGCTGCGGCCGCTCCGGGACACGCTCTGGGCAGAGACGAAGCGGCTCCTCTGAACCCTGGGATGTACAGTCAGAAGGCGGCCCGCCCGGCGCTGGAGGAGCGAGCTAAGAGCAGTGGGGAGATCAAAGAGGAGCAGGCGCAGACAGGGCAGCCTGCCGGACTGAGCCAGCCACCGGCCCCGCCACAGATTTACCCGTGGATGACCAAACTGCACATGAGCCACGGTAAACTTTAGGACTTCATTTTGCGCGCTCGGGTCCGCCTGGGTTTTATAGGCCATGCGGGGCAAATAAAGAAAAAAAAACCTGCGGCCATAAATTTTACGATCCAGGCATCAATGGCTCGTAAAACTGTCCACTAAAAGGCTTAGAGGCTGTGTGCGCCCAAATTTACGACGACATAATTGGATCATAGGAACAAAACGTGTATAAAAGGCAATATTCAATTTTGGGGGGAGAGGGAGGGAGTTAAAAAAATAGAGGGATCTGAAGGGTGAGGAGCATGGGGCTCCAGAGTGGGGATCCCCCCGCGGCTCCCTCCCTCCCCTGCGGAGCCGGCTCGGCCAGTGCTCGCGGCTCCGGAGGATTCCAGCGACTCGGGAGGGGCGGGAGGGGGGTCCCCGGTGCTCGGATCTCGAGGGTGCTTATTGTTCGGTCCGAGCCTGGGTCTCCCTCTTCCCCCCATCCCCCCTCAGCCCCTCCGGCCGCAGAGTGAAGGCGGCGGTGGAAAGTTTCCTGCCCAGGCAGAGGCTCTTCTCCCGGGACTGGGCCTGTCCGCCTGCGGCCCTTCTGGCCTGTCCCACCGCGCTCACCTCCACTCCCTCCGACCACGGGTGGGGCCTGGGACTGGGGTGGGACGTTGGGGTGCTGCACGCTATTCACCCCTCCCTGGTTTTGGGGGATTTATGTTCCAGAGACGGATGGCAAGCGGTCCCGAACCAGTTACACGCGCTACCAGACCCTGGAACTCGAGAAAGAATTCCATTTTAACCGCTACCTCACTCGCCGCAGGCGCATAGAGATCGCCAACAACTTGTGTCTCAACGAGAGACAGATCAAGATCTGGTTCCAGAACCGCAGGATGAAGTGGAAGAAAGATTCCAAAATGAAGAGCAAAGAGGCTCTTTAGAGCAAGCAGGGAGCCCTCCTCAGAGAGCACCCTGGTCCGCTGTGGTCCCTGCGCCCTTCCTTTTCGGTTTTCCTCCTTCTAGATTTTGAGGCAAAGGCTAGAGCACTGGCTCTCGGCCTCCCAGACAAAAGCGCATTTCTTTGGCATTCCGAATCCCCATCGACCCAGGGTTCTGCAGGACCGCCTGCACTGCCTGTCTTGCCTCAGCTCAGCTGAGCACCCCAGGCCCGGGGCACATTCTTGTAGAGCGGGTACTGAATAAGCCTCAGTCTGGGTTGCCTCTCCCAGCTCTGAGCCCTAGCTCGGCTAACCTGAGTTAAGGTGAGACAGACTGTAACCCCTTCTCCCCGACCTCCACCTCACCCCCTTCTTTGTTCCTGCCTAGGCTGGCCAGGCTGCTGAAGGCTGGTTGTGCCAGGCAGAGCCTATGGCCAGAATCCGGGGTGCTTTCAACTAACCTTTATAACTTCTAAACTCGTCTTTGCTTATTAATGATTTGCATATGAAAGAGGGAGATAAGTGAAAGTGGGCCTGTAGCCCTGGAGGTTGTCCTATGCTCTCTAAACCTTCCAACCCCCTCCCTAAAGCCCGGGATCTTCCCTAGCCTGGCTTGCTGCATGCACTCTCAGGTTCACAGTCCCAGCCTGCTAGCTAGCTCAACTATTGGGGTCTCTTGCCTTTGGACCCTAGCAAGTGGTTCTTTGAAGCTTTTTGCTATCCTATGTATCTTGCCATGACTTTCTCACCTTCCTGCCCCCATTGCAGTTGCCCAACTATTTATTGACTCCAAGTCCTTCCTGAAACTATATTTTGTCATATCAAATAAAGCCAGAAAAAGAACAGGACTAAAGATTCAATGACTTCTGTCTGTTTAGGGCATGCATTGAGTAGATGTGTGTAAATAGGCTCTGAGATGTATGGGGAGGCCCTGTCTCTAAGCCACCCCTTTAAAAATATTTTTAAGCACGTTTAGGATCAGCAAGGATAGGGAAAAACTGAGTGCCTTTTTGATTCATGGTTCCAAGAAGGGCCTCTGGGGTGAAGGGGAGTACACTGGAGAGCTCCTGTACTGTTGTACTGTCGTTTCCACATGATGTGGGGTGTACAAGGCACCCAGACTTTTCTATATCTTATTCTCATGTTGGCTAAAAAGACTGGAGGCTTCTAGACTTTCTGTAGTCTGTGCTTTATGTCAGAGCAAAGGAACTTGTGGCTCCACTGACTTAGATTCAGGCCCTTCTGGGTCTAGGTTATCCCTGGGGTTCTTTTCTGGACATGGAAGAACGGCTGGGTCCTCAGTCTTGGGCTATGTTTGATCTCAGAGGATTCTCAGCAATAGTAGGCAGTACTTGGTAAAGGGGTTTTGGGGAAGAGGAGTTGACCTTGGTTTGAGATGTTCTTCAGCTTTCTAAGACATGGGATGGGGCAAGGGGGACTAGGGGGACACTGAATGCAACCTGCAGTGTGTGCTTGCCTTAGAGAAAACATACAAACTGCTCCCTGTCTTCTAAGGTCTAAGCCAATGCAGGGCAGTTAACTGGAGTAAGAGCGGTGTAGACCAGGGCAGGATCCATGCCTATTTGTCATCTATCACAGTCTCTGAGATTTTGTATAAATGGGGAGGGTGGCTGATAGGAGAGGGGACACAGCTAATTCACAGGGGGCGGGGCTGGCCTAGGCTCATGCTCTTGCCAGCTCCACTCCAGGGTCCACGAGATGGAGGAGGGAGTACTTTACAGGAGAAACAAATGCGGTGTAGGTCCATAAAACTTTACTGCACTTCCTCTCCAGCTTCCCACAATGGGGTGATTTCCTGGAGCCAAGCCTAGGCCCCCCACCCTGGAGGAGTGGGGATCTGAAGCCGGGCTAAAGGCTGCTCTACACTAGGACAGAAAGAGAACAGAGTAACTCTGAGGAGGGGCAGGGAGATTTCTTTTTATGATTATTAATGTTTATGCTCTTTGGATTTATTGAAGGTCTGACTTCACTGCATCCCACTGTCTAAACAATTGTCTGTCACTTTTAGAAAACTCAAGAGCCTGTAGGAGGTCTCAGCACATGTTTGTCAAGCTACACCCATCACCACCCTTCCCTTTGCTCTGTGCTCAGGCAAGGTTAGAACACTGCTAAAGTCTCCCCTCAACTTGCACCCTGCAGGCATGCAGCCCAGCCTCAAGCAACCCCTCCTCTCTCTCTCTCTCTCTCTCTCTCTCTCTCTCTCTCTCTCTCTCTCTCTCTCCACACACACACACACACACACACACACAGAGAGAGAGAGAGAGAGAGAGAGAGAGAGAGAGAGAGAGAGGGGAGAGAGAGAGAGAGAGAGAGAGAGAGAGAGAGAGAGAGAGAGAGAGAGAGAGAATGTGTGGTTTTCTTCAGGGAGTTATTTTAATTTTTTCTACATGCTGCGTAAAACTATTGGGTGAGCATTGAAGCATGAAGAAGCACTGGCGGCTCGGATGGGTAGCAGTTAAATAAGGAAGAGGGTTATGGCGCCCACACTCACCGGTTCCAGCCTCCCAGACTTCAGGAGGACCTGTGCTTCCTCCCCAGGGGGAACACACCAGGGCTTGATGGGGAGGGAATAGGAGCGATATTGATCAGACCAGCCTGGCAAAGTTCACCATCACTCTAGAGTTCTTTGGCCCCTCTCTGCAGGCATGAACCTCTTTTTTCCCTGGAGGAGCTAACTGAAGAACTGTCTCAGCTTGCCCAGGCTTGAGGAGGTGGGACCGTGCCTCCAGCTCCCTACCTTTCCATCTCAGGCTTGAGCCCTTGTCTAGCTACAGCTGCGGCAGGGCAGTTCCGCAGAGGCAACCAAGGCAGAAGACCTCCCGATCACTGGGGTGGGGGGGTGGAGGCCTAGAAATTTACTTTCTCTCTGACCAGAAGCTTCTGCTTGGGGTCTATCCCACCAAGCTGCCACTGGACCAACTTTCAAGTTCCAGGCCTTAACATTACTCTGAGAGAGTAAATGAAGGGGATCCTAGGTCCCAAAAGGTGATGGTAGAGCAGGAGCCCACTTCTCTTTTTTTTTTTCCTCTAGAACCCACCCACTCTGGCAGCAGGAAAGAAGGGGAAAAATCATGACTTACCTTCCCCGGGGAGTGGGAAGAGGGGACACGGCCCACTCTGAGCAATTAGAGGAGAAAAAAAAATAGGAAGAAAAGTATCAACAGGACCTCGAAGGCATCGGGTCCATAGAGAAATAAGTAAATAAGTAAATAAATAAGGATTCACCTTCTCCCCCCTCCCCCCTTGCAAGGGGGTGTGGGGGAGGGGCAAAGGGGCAGCACAAGTGCTTTTTAGTGCAACTGAGCATTAGCGAAATAGGAAAGGCTTCTATGTGAATTTAGGAGTTTGAAACTTTTGGAGGTTATTTATGTGAATGGCCCGAAGGCAAGCCCGTGAGTGGCTCTTGGGGGACCACGTGATGTCATTAAACCAAGTTTTATGGTGTAGGGAGAGCTGACAAACCCACAATATATTTACATCATATATAATCTTAACTGTCCAGCCACACAGCTGCTGGTGAGGTTTAATGCTAGGACAGAGGGCCTGGCAGTTAGAGGGGACTACAGCGCTGGGGATGGTGGTGAGAGAGGTTACGTCTTCGCAAATGAATCCCAGGCGATCGCTGTAAGTTAATTCTCTGCCCCCTTTCTCTCTATCAGACCCTTCCTCTCATTTACCTAACTCCCTCCCCGACCTGAAAGAAGAAGATTCTCATTCATTAAGGGGGAAAAGAAAAAGGCCTCCCCAGACTTCCTCAGGCCTGGGTGGGAGAAGGAGGAAAGATGCTGGGAAGTAGGAAAATGGAGGACCTTGTTTCCCTAGATCAGACCTCCCCTCTGTAGCCTTCATCCAGCCTAGTTGCTAGTCAGCTGGGCTAGAAAGAGGCCTTGCACTTTCAGAGTTTTGCAAGGTCTTCCTGATACTCTGTGGATTGGGAAGAAAGACAAGCCAGAACCAGAAACTTGGCTGTGGTTGTGGGGTTCTATAAACCCTAAATACGAATGCAAAATGCTTCTGGTGTCCACTGTTCCATACAGAGGCCAGTTCACCTCTTGGCCACTGGAAGAGTATATGCAGAGTAGAAAGCTGGGGAAGGAAGACAGGGAAAGATAGCTTTGTGGTTTCTGAACCCACAGACTGATGCTTAGACTGATCTCAAAGGCCTGGGTGGGCCGCTATTTCAGCCTCCAAAGTCCAGGGCCTGAGTGTGCTTGGGGCCCTTAATGCTCATACCTTTTCCCACTGTTAGCTACTTAGTCCCTCCCTCAGCCCCAGCCTTGCCTAGGTAAAGCTAGGCCCTGGAAACCTAGAGGTCTCTTTTGATGTGCAGCAAAGGAGTGTTGGATTTCGGTAAGGACAGAGGCAACTTATTTGCTAGGCATTGGAAAGCCCCCTCCTACCTGTGGGTGGGAAGAGAAGGGGATGTGGCTCCCTAGGGCTGGAACTAGCAAGACCCAGATTGTGCAAGTACGAGGGGGGGTGGGAACTCCCTTCAGTTTTATATCAAGGAGTAACAAAGGTAGCAAAAGGAAGAAGCATGTGTCCATTACACCTGTAAGGTGTGCCTCCCAGGATATCAGGGAAGCTAATCCAGAAAAGTGACTTGTGACTCAGGATATGTGCACTGCCTGGAGACAGGGAAGGTTTGTAAAGACTGGAAGCCAGGGGGTTTCAAAAGTGGAAAGGGGAGTAGGGGGAGCAGCCTTCCAGAAGAAAGGACTGCTTCTGCGTGAGAGGGGTCTGTGTGCACCTGCTCTGGGGAAAAATGCTATTGTAGGGGAAAGATGTCACCCTGTTAGCATAACTCAGGGCACCCTGCTGCAAGCAGCACAGCAGAAAACAAGTAGAGGTTAACAATGGGGCAGATTTAGAGATTACAGAGGCCCTAAGGCAGCAGGAGGAGGTTAACCAAGCCCCCAACTTTATCACATCCCACTTGTGCTTAAACTCTCAAGCACTGAAAGCTCAGGTCTCAATGTGGGGGGCTCCTCTGATGCCCCCTCTCAGGACCCTGATCTTGCTCCCTCCACCCTTTTATGTCTTGCTGAGAATCTTAAATTGTCCAGGAGCCCATTCAAAAAGTTTCCTCCTCAGGTTGTTCACCTGCCAGTCTGTGATTTTGAGGGCATTGCTCTTGATCTTTTATCCCCGACTTGTTCCTTCCTTCCCTCAGGCCTCCCCAGGGCCTCAGCAGAACTCAAGGGCCTTTAACCAGAATTTAGTCTGGGCCAGTGCTGCACTCCCTGGTAACACTCCAGTGCCCTTCCTGCCTCCTCAATCTCAGCCCTTTCTCTTTCTTTCTGAGTAGGGGAGGAAGTGAGGGTGTTTCTGCGTTTTGTGGATTTACACAGCATCTCTTGGGAGGCATTTGATACATCTCCACCCCTTTTTAATCTTCAGGCTCAAAAATTCCATTTCAATATCTTTCCTTCTTTCTTTAACAATAGTTCCCTTCTCCCTTCAGACGCTTTGTTTTGGTCAGGTCGATATACACGCATGCATAGATGTGTGTGAATGTATGTATGTACGTATGCATATATATGTATGTATATTTAATGTTTTGGCCAGTCTCACCTGGAAATACAAACACAAAAGGGAGCTGAGATTCTTCGTTTTCCCACCCTCTTTTCTAATTTGAGATGGGGGGGGGGATGGGTAAACAATCAAATGCCAAAGATGTTCCAGCCTACCCAGAAAGCTTTTAATTTTGTTCCTAGGTCTTTAACCCCAGAAGAAACAAAACAACCAATCAGTAAAGTGTCTAGCAGAGTCACATGCCCCTATCAACCAATCAGCAAAAAAGTGAGTGCTTGGATCAGTGTCTGGATAGGCCTCTTCTATTCGGGTTTTTCCTCCCTCCTCAACAGTAGATTAACAACCTGGGTCGGCCCTAGTACAGACAGCAGCGGAAGAGCGCAAGGAGGAGCTATTCAAGTAGACTACAGTCCATGCCCTCAATTTTAGAAGCTGTTCTGAGGAGCGTTTTGCGCCCCTAGTTACTAACAAAGTTTTTTTGTGGTGTTAAGTCCGGGATCTGAAGTTGTCAGGTGGAGGCAGCTTTTTTTGCTAGTGTGACCCCGTAGCTTCAGGAGGTGACTCTAAATTAGGCTACAGAGCAAATACGGGTGGAACTGCAGCCCCGAATTAAAATTCTGAGTTGCTTCCCACCTTCCTGCCATTTTTACCTTTTGGAGTTTCATTCTTTTGCGATCCTCTTAGGGACGGGTAGGATGGTTAGAAGATTAAGTTTCTGGTAAGGCTCCAGGAGCAATTAGCTTTATCAGACTGCCTCAAGCACGGTTGGACAAGATAGTTAAAGTGGAGATGACTTTTGAAAATTATGCTTGGTACCGCTAGTTTGTCAAATTACTTTAACACAGTTAAGGGGAGTCTTAAAAAAATGAGGGGACTCAAAGAATCTTCTGCCTCTGTATTCAACAGTTGATGGGTTTGCTTAAGACACTTTCCCTTCCTTTCTTTTAACAAGATATAATAAAATTGGTGAGTATAGCTCAGTGACAAAGCATGTGTACAGCACGCTCAAGACCCAGGTTCAAAATATGCATATATTAATACATCTACTGGTAAATGTATATGTATAGTGATCCGTGTTTATGCTGCCAGAAGACACAGTTTCCCGCTTTTTGACATTGTGTTTATGAGGATCAAACTAGAGTAAGCGGATCAGAATAACCTCTGATCAACAGCTCCAGATGCCATACCAAGTGTATACAAAGGAAATGCTGTGTTTGTAGGTATTTGGACACTGGTAATGTCGGCACTCTCTTCGTTTCTCCGGGCTTTTGCCAGGAGTTAGTTCCTAATGGAATTCTTCTGCATGCACGTCCATCTATGATCTTCTGTACTCCATGAACTAAAGGGTAGGCACTCTCCCTGGACCTTCGAAGCCTTTCTCTGCAGGTTTTATGGATAGGGTACAAGAATGAGGACTGCCTTGCCCCATTGTCCAATTGTCTTCTGAGTGGGGCTGATTTGTGAATAATGCCATAGGTTGTAGGGGTAGGGTAAGAAGCCAGAAACAGGAGCCCTCTCCTAAAGCACACGGCTCTGTTTGCCTCTTTCATGAACTAGCACTAAAACATGTTTCCTTTGTCTTGACCTTGTCTGAGGCCACCTTCAGTATGGACCTGTCACACATGGCTTACCAGATCCCATGTTAGGTGAGGAAAGACAGCAGATCTGCTCTGTTCCCACAGGCCCAAGAGACAGAGATTTCCCACAGTGACCCATCCCCTCTTCACACCAAGTATGCTGTCTTTCTGTTAGATGTTTCGGGTTGTTTTTGAAGGGGAAAATGCTGAAACATCTTTGTTCTAGTTCTGTGTCCTTTTCTTGGGAGGACAACACTGTCCCTCTGAGGCTCCTCCAAAGTGCAGCTGGAGCAACAGAAGCACTCAGAAAGTGAAAAGAAAATATGGAGTTACGATGCCAAGCTAGGGTTTTGGGGTTAGGGATCTAATAGAAGCTCTGACTGTTGGAAGGCTAAGACGTCAAATCCCCTCCCCCTCCCCCCCTTTGTCGGGTCTTTTTAACCCCTAGTGGTGTGCTCCTTCTGATAAGATCTCTCCGAGTTGCTTTCATGGAGTTCTAGAAGTTCCCCCTAAATTACAGGTTGTGTGTGGGCCAAATACCATCCATATTGATCGATACCTTTGTTCTTGAGTCTGACAGGATACTGGAACTCTTGTCCCTCTCCCACTCCTAAGGCTAAAGGAATGAAAAGCTACGGAAATTACTCTCTCTCTCTCTCTCTCTCTCTCTCTCTCTCTCTCTCTCTCTTTGTGTGTGTGTGTGTGTGTGTGTGTGTGTGTGTGTGTGTGTGTACCCAATGTGAAACTTGGGAAAATTGGTCAAGAACATTTGTTTAGTATCTTACTCAGCCTCTGATTGACCATCATTAGGAGCTATGGTGAGGTCATATAAAAGGTTCTGGGCACCCTGTAAGGTAGTGCAGGAAGGAGGCCTATCTCTCTAGTTCTACCTTGATCTGTAGTCATGGTAAAGTCATGAGGAAGATGAAGTGTGGAATGTGTAGGCTTACTTTCCTGGGATACATTTTCTTTTTCATTGTCGGTCAAAAGCAGGCTAGTTCTGCCTTCCAGGGATCCTGGTTTTCTCATATCCTGGAACAACATAAGGACCTAACACACAGAAGTATATGTATATACCTAAATTATGCTTTGATAGAGGTGAGAAGCTTGGGTAGACACAGTAAACCAGCCTCTAACCAATTTCCCAGTCTTCCCTCTTTCCATTAGCTCAGGACAGAAACCATTTGTCCTCCCCACCCCCACTCTTCCAACCTTCAACCTTTGAGTTTCTTCTCCCACCTCTGAAAAACCTCAAACCTTGGAATAGCCCCTAATGTGTGGCAGCTATGCTCTTGATGACTCTCAGTATCCTGTTGTCCTAGATTGAGTTTTGAACTATGTGGAACTGGAGGGCCTAGGGGTGGGATGGGGTTAAGACACCACATTCTTATACAATGAAATACCTTTGCCTTCTCCAGCCTCAGAAGTCTCTTTGCTCGGACATTAAGGGAAAATTTTTTTAAATGAAATACTTGTTTAACTTGTAAAAAGTCAACTTTCTAGTTGGAAAACTGTCTTTCTCTCTTTAACTCTGTCTCTGTCTCTCTGTCTCTGTCAGTCTCTCCTCTCTCTCTCTCTCTCTCTCTCTCTCTCTCTCTCTGTGTGTGTGTGTGTGTGTGTGTGTGTGTGTGTGAGAGAGAGAGAGAGAGAGAGAGAGAGAGAGAGAGAGAGAGAGAGTAATAAGGGGTCAGATCCTTCAGATCAGATTGTGTTCCTGTGGAGGATGGGGGTGGCTAAGGTTTTATTGAGGGAGCTTTTCCTGTCGTGAGTAGAGATGGGTCATAAACACCTAAGGAGGCTGTTTTGATCTGGTGAGTCCTCAGGAAATAGCATCTAAGGTTTTGCTTTGTAAATCACTCTGCTCCCAGGCTGGCTGCTAGATTGGACTGCACTTCCCCAAGCCCACCTAAGGCCTCTCCTTACCTCCCTTCTTCAGTAAACCAAAGAAGAAAAATAAAAGGACTTTCAGAGTCCCCCAAATCCTCCACAGTAAGAAAGGGGCCAGTTAGTGACTTCCCCTTGCCCCCAAGACACTCAAAGTTCCAGCTGTAAAAATCAAACCCTTCATTTTCCTTTCCCTCACGCAAGTCAGACTCCTTAATCTCCAGGAACTAATTTTGAAGACAAACAGCTCCAGAGCCTGAAAGGTAGAGATCCCATGACTCCTGCATCTCTCAGCTGTCTCTTTGTACCCTTTCCCAAGAAACAAACCCCTTCTTGACAAGGCGTATAAGAGACAGAAAGTACAGGAGTGAGGCATCTAGAGAACTCACCTGATACTATAACAATGGTGAGAACTGCTGGCTGTGACTGAAAAGGCTGTGTGGAAAGTCCACAGCCTTCAAACAGATCTCTCTACCAAACTGAATAGATTTTGCCTTAATGGTTCTATTTTGAAATGATGATTAATGAGTCTTCAGGTACCAAACCACTTCAGTCCCACAGTTCTCTTCCCATCCTGAGGTGTGGGTCTACTGAGCTAAAGAAAAGAACAGACCTCCACCTCCCTCTAAGTCTGGGCAATATATTTTTTTCTTTAAGACTACGTGGCCTTGACTGTCCTGGAATTTGCTCTGCAGACGAGGCTGATCCTGAGCAAGTGCTGGGATTAAAGGTGTTCACCAGCACACTGAGCTTCAAGCAACATCTTATCTGGACACTTTTAGAGTTTCAGGCATCCACTGCCAGTGAAATGCCCTTACACATAGAAAACAAACCCACAAATTACATAAATTCCTGGAGTCTTTCAATACTGCAAAGTTAGTTTGTCCTCATCCACTTCTCAGAAAAGACACCCATAAGCAGCAGAAAAACCCCCTCATTCTCAGAACAGATACACTGCAATACCCACATCATGTCTTTCTTCATAGAGAGCAGAGTAGTTCTATAGCACACATGAAAATTCTCTTCTAGACTCTTCTGTGTCTCTATCATGATGTATGCTTCATATCCTTCTCTGTTCCACATTTATATGCAGATTTATAGATCTTTAGATTTATAGACCCACAGTGAACTTAACAGTCCTCTGTCAGATTCTTGTGTGCATATGACCAAACTTTCTCAATAATTGTTGAATATATGTGTTCGTACAGCTGTGTCTAAACATCTAAGTGAATATTTGGAGTTTTCCCTCCTTAGTTAGAAAGAGCTGTGCATGCATGACTCGGTTTCTATTTTGAAAATTTTATTTAGATTTATTCAAGGTTCTTAGCCCACAAAATACTACACATTGAAGCTCTGTCTGTGGAATTGTTTATAGGTCATTTCAGTTTCTCTGTAAACTTAAAGTATTTGAGCATCTGTTTAGAGATAGTTCCCACAACGTATCTGGGTCTAGGGGCATAGAGTTTCCCTAATTTTTTCTTTAAGTCTTTCTGCAGTTGTCTGCTCCCCCAACACTTTCTGACTCATAAAGGTATCTGGTGAGTGGGGATAGGGGCCAGTGCCAATTAAAGCGAGTTGCCTATTAAAGCGAGTTGTTTTATCCACCTCCAAGATTATCTCCAACTCTGGTCCAGCTGATTTATGTGGATTCTGAAAACCTTCCATGGGGATCATAGCCTTCTTCCAGGCTGTAGCTGGGATTCGAGGCCCAGTTCCAGCTTCCCAATTTCGGTACCATTCAAGACAGCTACTAAAATGAAAAGAAAGCCACTGCAGAGGCCCTGCACATGGGGGTGAAAGATGGTTAGGTACACACACACACACACACACACACACACACACACACACACACACAGGATTTTTGAAACTAGGATGAAAATATGTTTAAGTCCTAAATATTTTTGTAGGTGCCCAAATGATGCCAGGGGCCATTGTATCACCCTAAGCTCCCCTCCCGCGTTGTTCTCCAGTGCCCAGGGCCCAATTAAGCTGGTTGCCTGCTCGCAGCAGCCGAGCTCTTATCGGCGGGATTGATGCCGCCTCAGCTCCTGTATATCATTTCCAAGATTTTTTCTGTCCAACTCCACGACTGCGTTGGCTTCTGCGGCTTTGACTAATGATTGCTACAGATGCCCACGTCTCCAGAATCCTAATAGCCAGGCAGACTGACTCTATTTACCCGGCGACGTTACTGTGCAGAAGGGATTTGGGAGGGAGGAATTGGGGCACCGTAGGTCAGGGGGCAGGGAAGAGGTTGTGGCCAACCCGAGCTTCGCTGAACTTCCGCATGAGAGAAGCGTCCCGACCCCTCCTCTCTCTGTGGAAAAACTGCACAGTATCATAAAAAAAAAAAAGCTACTAGTGACTCATCAATGAATGAACACAGCGATGGGAGAGGAAGCAGGGAAGTGTTTATTAATCGTAAATAAAGAGATGGAGCAGAAGCCCAGCAGTTGGGGAAAAGGATGAAAGCTTTTTCTTTACGGATGGGGAAAAGGGAGCAAGAGGTCGGCCGGCTTTTTCTCCGGAGAGGCTGAGTTCTAGACTCTACTCCTCCACTTCCACCCTACCCTAACCCATTCCTCTCAAATCTAACGCGTCTGCCCTTTCCCCTTCCTCGCCTCACCTGCAGCTTTTGAATGGAGTGGGCTGGACCGCAGGGTCCCCCGGACCGAAGCCACCTGGAAAGGCTGCCGTCTGCTGCTGGGGCGGCCAAGTTGAGGGGCCTCCTGGCAGTGGGGTAACAATCCGACCCTATCGCCTGATGCTTGTTGGGGTCCGCAGCAAGGACCTCAGGGCCTGTGATCCAAAGGGCGGCAGAGCTCGTAGAATTGTGGCCAGATATAATTCTCAGGGTTGCTAGTTAGCCAGTGCCAAGCCCAGGTGTTCACCAGGCAGAAAGCTGCGAGTCCGAGCCCGCGTCCTGCCTCCTTTGGTCTCAGGCTTTCTCGCACTTTCTTGGGAACAAATAGAAACACAAACCCGCGGATCCCAGCTCCCAGGCCAGGCGCCAGGGGACAGCTCAAACTGGGAGGCTCACATCATCAAGTGACTCCGAGGCGGGTGGGCAGGATCATATTGTCGCAGCCTCAGCGCGCCCAGGACTGTGTGGATTAGCCATTTCTTTGGAGTGTAAGGCGAGGCGGCCTAGGGACCTCGAAAGGCGCCGGCAGCCGACACATCTCGGGAGAACTCGGGAAAACAAAAAGGGAGCCGAAAGATTTAAAACACTCGGAGACAGAGGCATCCCGAAGAAGCCCTAGAGAAAATCAATCACGTAATTAGAACAGGGAGGGGTGAGGTTGCGGTGGGGGGGGGGTTGTCCGAGGTTCTGTGGCCTAAGTGTTGGGGACTCGAGGTAGCGAGCATGCGGGTGTGACTGGCCTGTCCGCCGGGCGCGCCTAGCGGCTGCGGGAAGTTCAGAACTCCTTGCTGTTGTTTCCCGCTGGGTTAGGCAGTGGGAATCCTCCCAGGCTTATCTGGAGGCTGCCACAGCCCTTTCCCCCGCTTCCCTGGTTTTAAGCTGTTAAGAAACTCATTAGCAGTTAGTTGAGGCTTCTCCCTGATCCCACTGGTAACACGGATCTGCTCAAGCAAGTTTGACAGAGAACCGGGGTAGCACCTAACTCCTCTGGGATTAAGACAATGCGGGAGAGATAGCACCCCAGTTTGTTTTTTTAGGCACTTACTCATCCCTTTCGCCTTGTTACACCAACCCAAGATCCAAGGCATACCTTTTGGATGACTCCGGTGATTAGACTGAGGCTTGGAAGGAGGCCACAGGGCTTATTACAGGGGAGATTTTGGGCTGAGCAAACTGGGCCCCTTTGACCAGGGTAAGCGAAGGAAAAGGCACCTAGAGGAGAGAATGAGGCGCTGGGAGCTCCATTCTGTAAAAAGAAGATGCAGTTATTATCGAGGTTAATAATGGCAATGATCTGCTCTGGCTGGGTCAAGGACCGCGCTCGGAACTGTGCAATCCCTTCTCACAGAGGATCTCTAGGGATTTCAAGGGAAGAATAAAATGAAGACCTACCCTATCTTACTGTGACCTTTCTTCTCCCACCTCTAGAGAACTCCAGAAAGAAAGGAAATCTTACAGTTTTCACCCTCTCATCCCCCCTCTCTCCAGCTCACTGGCTGTCTTGTCTTAGTTAGGTCTTGGGGGTGCACCCTTCTTGTGAAGGAGCAGAGTTCTTTGAGTACCTAACCAAGTTCACAGGAGTCTTACTGTGCCCCTAAAGGAGACCCAGGAATCCCTTAACCCTCATGAAATATTCCCTCTGTACTTAGTCCTTGATCGTCTTCTTGGCCTTTGGTGCCTACTCTCTCTTGTGACTGGAAATTCTGAGGCCAGGAACACATTAGAGCACCTTGAAACACCCTGTGAACCCTCAAAAAGAGTTTTCAGTTTCCTCAACTGTGGGTACCAAGGAGCCCTCTCTAACCTATGGCCAACCTAATCCTTAGATTTTGTTTTCAAGACATATTTAGTCTCCTTTGAAAGTTCTAATAACAAAAAGTTCAGGTTTCAAACCTCCAACAGATTAGCAAGCTTCTTCCTAATCTGTGGGTCAGAGTTTACAACAGTATTCATAAGTAAGGGTTGCATCAGAGAGAAAGGGATACCTCAACACAAGTCTTAATAGGAGATATAATCCAGGAGCTTTGAAGGGGGGGGTGACCCTAGATGGGATGAACAGAGGGTGGGGGGAACCCAGCCTCTAACTAACAATTTCTCCAGCATAAAAATGAAGCATCAAATTCGTTAGCCCAGGGCCTTCATTTTTCCCCTTCCACATTATAACTAGTTATTGAACTCGCTGGAAGATCTAAAGGCCATTTGCGAAGAGACAAATTTCAATGGAGTTTCCCCATCAATAACCCCATGGCAGTGACCTATTGGAACAAGTCAAACACCCGAGGTGAAATGCAGGTCACTCTGTCTAACCAATATTAAAATGCGGCCACTTTTTAAAAAGCCACTTTAAACGAGATTTGAGGAAAATTGAATTCCAAGGAAGGCAAGGCGGGGGACATCTGCAAGAGGACTTTGGCTATGGTCTCCGAGCAAACAAGAGAAATTCATCTTTAATATTTTAAAGGGAACAAATTAACATTCTGTGATTTCTTCTTTTTTCTTTTTCCTTTTCTTTTTCTGAGACTATCAGCAGCTCCAGGAGGGTGAAAGAGGTTGAGTATTTTCTAGTGACACATCCAGGTTATTAAAATCATTTTAGACCAATTCATTACTTTTACTGACAAGAGATTTAAGAAAAAAAATCAATTAAGCATTTGCATATTCTTTTGCATACATTAGTCCTGCCTGCTGGCATTAGGGAAGGACAAAAACATACATATACTCATGACACACAGAGAGATACACAAAGGGAAAAATTGGTGTAAGAATCTTGTTTTAGTTTGGGGTTTTCAAGTTGCCTGGGGGAGAAAAAAAAATCAAGTTGAAATGAATTGCCTGATTGCATACCATCTAAAAGTCAATTTATTTGAGGAAAAGGAAAGAAGCATGCTGTAATTTGTAATCCCTAAAACAATACAAAGCACATACATTAAAAAGAAAAAAAGAAAAACAGCCTAAGCCCTGTACGTCAGAGAGTGGGAGTGGCCTTTATTTTCCTTCTTTTTACTGTCTACATCCTGAATTGTTTTTATTTTATTTTATTTTTTCGTTCCTCAGAAAATCCAGGGAGTATAAGGTGGGATTTTACTGCGGCACAGAATCTGTGGAGCTGCCTGCCGAGGCACCTCAGCCAGCATCTTGTTACTGGGGAGGGGAGGAATATGGGTTAGCCAACGGTCAGTATGGTAATCCAGGCACAATAAGGCCTCTCACAACAATGGACACATATTTTTCTTCAGTGGTGTCAGAAGGGAAGCGCTTTGTACTGAAACATGTTTCCGAAAGAGAAACCAGATCGAGATTTAGAAAGAGGATGGGGTGTGGGGCAGCATGCGGAGAGCGTTTGGATGCTGGCAAGATGTGGTCAGAAAACATAAAGAGTAAAACTGGGACCAAGGGAAGTGAGGGCAGAGCCTTTGGGCTGGTGAGGCAGGAGGCAGGAGGCAGGAGAGGGAAGCACAAAGGAAACCAAAGGATACACTGATTCATCACTGGGGAGGGCCTCTTTAGTACCCCCTCCTTCATCAGTTAAGCCCCTGCTAAGTACAAGAATCTTCTACAGGAAAGATTCCCTTGTTTGTAACAATGTTCAGGTAAACACGTTGTGTGGGTCTGTGTGGTGAGGTATTTAACCCATGTGATAAGCAACTTCCTTTTCCTAAGCTACAGGATCCCCCAGAGAGTTTTTGTTTGTTGTTTGGTTTTATTTTTATTATTGTTATAAAGGATGTAGATGAGAGTAGACACATTTGGGGGATTTCGTAGATTTTTACTTTCTTGTTATTCATGCTGAATTAGCTGTGTAAACCTGGAATAGGAACTCCATTTATTAATGGCTGCACAAAAGGCATTTAATATTTTAACAAATATTAATAGCATTACGGATATGTATTTGTTAATCATAATAACCAAAGACAAACTTGGCATTCAGTTTGAGGCATCTGAACCTGTGTGTATTAATTTAAACTTGCCCAAAGAGAGTTTCCTGGACTCACCTGCAGGAGCTAAGAAGTCTAGGAGGTATAGGGGCAGGTACCACTTTGGATAATGTCTTGGGAAGGTTACCTTAGTAAATTTGAGGCTAGAACTGAAGAAAAGAAGGTTGAAGTGGGAGGCAGGGATGGTAGGAATGAGGCTGGGAAAGGGAGAGGCAAGCAGACAGCTCACCTTTGCAGGAGGGGAAGAGAATATTCCCAGATGGGGCAGAGTGAGGCAGCCCAGCCAGGTACAGGCCTAGAAAGGAGATCAAGTTGAAGGCTGAAGGAGCTCTACTTTTTCCTCAGTCTTCCTACCCCTGTTCTCTGGGGCTTTGGAGGGCCATGTGAGATAAGTGGGGGCAGTTGCTTAGGCCTCTCTAGAATGGGATTCAGTAATAGCTTTCCTTTATCTACCTCCAGCAACTTGTAGTTCACCCCTCCGCCAGCAGCAACTGAGGGGGATGGGGGTGGGGAGAAACAAGAGACATGAGAGTCAGAGAGACAGAGATGACAGAGAGACAGAGACAGACAGAGACAGAGACAGAATAAAATTTAAAGTCTGCCACCAACAATATTGTATCTGCATTCCCCTCACTCACAGCCTTGAGCTCCTCTTCCAAGCACACAGCGGTCCTCACACTCAGGCTCAGGTCCAAAGGAACAAGGATTCTTCAAAAGCTCTGGAAGTTTGGGAGTCTCCTGTAAGAGATGTTTGACCACCGGGGAATTCCTGTTCCCTCCCCATCTGGTAGAGGTGGGGGTGGTGGTGCTGTCTCTTAGGAAGAGGGTATCTAGGACTTTGAAGCACCAAGTCATGGGGGCCAAGCCACGGTGAGCCCAGGCTGGGGCTGGGGCCCTAAGTATTGAGGCTGGGAAAGCAGCCAGGGGCACAGGCCCAATCTGTGTCTTAGGGCTTTACTGTGGTTCCCTCCCATTATAGCCCTCAAAGTGAACCCCAATTTGGAAGAGGGGACCCTCTCCCACATCCCAAAGGTGGTGGGAAGAATGTTGGGAATCTTCTATTTTCAGTATCTCCCTAACGGGGCTTTTTTTCCCTCCTTCTTCCCCCTCCTCATTCCCTTAATTGCAGATGTTCTAATTAAACCCTCAAATAGTTGTTATGCTGTTTTAAAAGGTACTTATTCAAGTGTCAACCAGGCTGGGCTGGGAGGAGGCAGCATAGGGCGGCGAATTAAAGGTAGATTGACTAATCACGGCGGCGATCATAATAATAAAATCAGAGGGAAAAAAATCACATTACGACTTTTCGTGGAAAGGAGGGAGCAGGCAGCCAGCGGCCGCCAGCCCTGTGCCGCCGACACAAAGAGTGCGGGCGATTCGGCGAGACTGATTTATGACGTTTTACAGCCCTATAAAAGCTGTAGCGACGAGGCAAGCGCTCCTACCACCGCTGGCAGATTTAGTCTAATAAATAAAACATAAACAGTTAACTTTATGTGTCACTTTTATTGTTATCAAGTAAAATATAGCCGAGCCCCGGCAAGCTATGATTTTAAACTATAATTGTTATCAAGTACAACAAGGGGACCTGGCTCCCACCCTGGGCTTTCCCCTCTGCTGCCCCCCCCCAACTCTGAGTTATAGAAGATCAGTTAATTGGAGTCTGATGACGAGGCCACCCCTAGCTGAGGAACCAGCGGCTGGAAAAATAGTCCTTCCTTGCCCCTTCTCTCTTCCCTGACTCTGCCACCTCCCATGAGTATATTCTACGTGTGGGTGGCAGAGGGAGGGAGGGCAAGAATAGGCCGGAGACCCCTGTCCTGCCTCCAAAGCTTAGGTACCTCACCTCTTCGTTTTGGAAGGCAGCCTGGAGCTGGCTCAGGGGAATATGTGTTTACATGTAAACACACGTGTCACACAGAGGCTCTGCCCACACAGGCCTCCCTCGAGGGTAAGACATGGAGGGAAAACTCTCAGGACCTTGGGTCAGGGCACTGACTCCTGGCAGATGTCTTATCTCTCTTCACTCTTCTTTCTTCTTCTCTCCCTCTTCTCCCTCCTCTCTCTCTCTCTCTCCCCTCCCTCCAGAGCTGCTCGGAGCCAGTCTGGCAGGTGCTGTGAGGTCAGCAGGCCAGGGATCAGGAATCATACATGAGCCATTAGTAGATCTCCTCTGCTTTGGGGCCTGGGCCGGGAAGGACAGTGGGTAGCAGGGGTGTCAAGGTTTCTGAAATCTGCTTTTGCCAACCACTTCCTGTCTTTCTTCAGAGGGGGCTCAAGCCCTAGACTTCCAGAAATGACGTCAGGATCATTTGCATCCAGCTGCCTCAACCTGCCTAGTACCGCTGGGACCCTGTCTCCAAGGCCCCTTGGCCAAGAGGGTTGGGTGAGTGTGTATGGTAGAGGGGAAATGGGCTTCAGGATCCTTGGATGGGGTAGGGCAGCTCAGGCTCTCCAGCCTTCTAAGCTCAGCCTGGGCCCCTCCCCATCCAACCTCCACTGAAACCCTCATTGAACTTCCTCTTCCTGCGAAAGAGGGGCGCTGCCCTATGACCTACACAGACTGCAACAAGATTTCCATAATGGAGACCACTGGAAAGGCACTGGAGCCGAGGCCCACCGGGTCCACTGAAGGCCGGAGAGGAGACTCTGGGTGGGGGCTGAATCACAGCCTACCAACAGCCCCCAATGCCCAGACATTGGAGTCGAGCTGGGAGCCACCCATCTTCTGCAAGGGAGGATTGTCAGTCTGGTGGGGTGTGCAATGGTGAGCACCCCAGCTTCTGCCAGCCATCCCCCCACCCCACCCCCTCAGCAGCAGCAGCACCACACACACAAAAAATTGGATACATTTTGAATAAAGCGATTCGGTTCCTTATCCGGGGACTGAGTTGCTCGGTGTGATTGGCCGGCGGAGTCACATGGTGAAAGTAACTTTACAGGGTCGCTAGCTAGTAGGAGGGCTTTATGGAGCAGAAAAACGACAAAGCGAGAAAAATTATTTTCCACTCCAGAAATTAATGATCATGAGCTCGTATTTGATGGACTCTAACTACATCGATCCGAAATTTCCTCCATGCGAAGAATATTCGCAAAATAGCTACATCCCTGAACACAGTCCGGAATATTACGGCCGGACCAGGGAATCGGGATTCCAGCATCACCACCAGGAGCTGTACCCACCACCGCCTCCGCGCCCTAGCTACCCTGAGCGTCAGTATAGCTGCACCAGTCTCCAGGGGCCCGGCAATTCGCGAGCCCACGGGCCGGCCCAGGCGGGCCACCACCACCCTGAGAAATCGCAGCCGCTCTGCGAGCCGGCGCCTCTCTCAGGCGCCTCTGCCTCCCCGTCCCCAGCCCCGCCAGCCTGCAGCCAGCCAGCCCCTGACCATCCCTCCAGCGCCGCCAGCAAGCAGCCCATAGTCTACCCTTGGATGAAAAAAATTCACGTTAGCACGGGTAGGCAACTTTGCTTTTTGCCCCCCTCCCTTCCCGGGCGCTCCCCACCCTCCCTGGCCCCCTCTGGCCCCGTCCTCCTTTCTCTCCTTCCCCCTCTCTCTCCAGGAGCGACTCTGGGTTAGCACAATTGAACTGGATTTACGAGCGAGAATGGGTAATTACATCCCCCATAAATTTTATGGCTTAGCTACTCTGGGCAGTCCGAGCCATGTGCTACGATCTGTTATGTATGTGTGAAAACTATGCTCGCTTTCTAAGGGCGCATAAATAATTCAGTGTCGTTACAATGAGGATTCCCCTCTTATTACACTACAAAGTCTCTAGCTTCCTTCAACTTCTTTATAACCCATTTAGCTTGATGACTTTATTTCCACCACTCCCTCCTGTTCCTCAAAGCTGAGGATGGGGTGAGGGTGGGGGCAGGGAGCCTGCTGCCTCTGAACCCCACTATTTGCTTCCCCTCCCCCTCCCCCAGTGAACCCCAATTATAACGGAGGGGAGCCCAAGCGCTCGAGGACAGCCTACACCCGGCAGCAGGTCCTGGAATTAGAGAAAGAGTTTCATTACAACCGCTACCTGACCCGAAGGAGAAGGATCGAGATCGCCCACTCGCTGTGCCTCTCTGAGAGGCAGATCAAAATCTGGTTCCAAAACCGTCGCATGAAATGGAAGAAGGACCACCGACTCCCCAACACCAAAGTGAGGTCAGCGCCCCCGGCCGGCGCTGCACCCAGCACCCTCTCGGCAGCCACCCCCGGCACTTCTGAAGACCACTCCCAGAGCGCCACGCCGCCGGAGCAGCAACGGGCAGAGGACATCACCAGGTTATAAGACATAACTTACACCCCTGCCCCCACCCTGTGCTCCGTGCCCCCTCACACACAAATTGACTCTTATTTATAGAATTTAATATATATATATTTTTGGTTCTTTTTTTCTCTCTCTTCCTCCTGTCTCCTCCCTTGTCAGTTCCAAACAGACAAAACAGATAAACAAACAAGCCCCTTGCCCTTTTCCCTTTGCTGTTAAGGACCCCTTTAAGCATGTGGTGTTGTCTTAGCATGGTACCTGCTGGGTTTTATTTTTTGTTGTTTTGTTTTGTTTTGCTTTGCTTTGCTTTTAAGGCCATTGGGGGGTATTTATTTTTTAAGGAAAAAAAAGCTGCAAAAATTATATATTGCAAGGTGTGATGGTCTGGTTTGGGTGAATTTCAGGGGAAATGAGGAACAGAAAAAGGAAAGGGAGATTTGTAAGTGGATTCTCATCCTCTCTCCTCCTCACCCCCCCTCCCTTTCCTTAGGCCTTTTGCATTGAAAATGCACCAGGGGAGGTTAGTGAGGGGGGGGAGTCATTTTAAGGAGAACAAAGCTATGAAGTTCTTTTGTATTCTTGTGGGGGGGTGGTAGGAGGGGGGAGGACAGCAAACAAAGCTAAATGCATCTGGAGAGCCTCTGGGAGCTGTTCAGTTTGAGGAGCCAAAAAATAAATAAATAAATAAAAATGAACTTTCAGTTCAGAGAGGCAGTCTATAGGTAGATGCTCCCCTACCCCCATCGTGGTTATTGTGTTTTTGGACTGAATTTACTTGATTATTGTAAAACTTGCAATAAAGAATTTTAGTGTTGATGTGAAATGCCCCCGTGATCAATAATAAACCAGTGGCTGTGAATTAGTTTTACGTCAATGTCTGATGGTTTCTTTTTAATCCCCCTCCTTCTGGCCTGGTGACACCTCACCTTAGTTGCCTAAGTTTACACTGAACAAACACACAAAGGTTAACACTTGACTTCAGGTGTTCAGTGCCTATTGAAAGAGAGTCTGGGGTAAGGGATGTGGCAGACTGTGGAGGATGCAAATGTCCAATCTCTGACTTCTCAGGGAAATCAGACCTGGGGGGTCCTTACAGTGAAGCTGAATGTGGGGTGGGGGGTCCTCACTTTTCCTTAGTCAGACTCAGACCCTTCTTTTTCATTCCCCAACCCCTCTGTCCTTTAGACCTGCCAAATCTACAGACTAGAAAGCAAGTTTAGGGAAAGGGAAGGGGAAAAAAAGTTTTCAGGACTTCTTGGGGTAAGACATGGAGGAAGATGTTCCTTCTTTAGTTAGGCTCTCCTAAAGGGATAAGAGGGTTTAGAGCTGGTAATTCTGAAGCTGCAAGGTGACCTGACAGGGTGGCATATTTGTTTGCTTAGCCTTGGGAAAAAAGCTAAAGTGGAGGCCAGAGGTCCTGTAAGGTCTTTTACATGGATAGGCCTCAAAGACTGATGCCTGGAGTAGCTGGCAAAGGAAGGACTTCTATGTTTTTTCTGGAACTTTTGATCATGCTCTGCCAGGTGTTAAGAAAAAATGTTGGGGATCCAAGGACTACACTCTTCCTATAATCTCCTATGTGCTGGAAAAGCTGAGCGAGGTTCTGTGGTTCTAAGATACATAAAGTTTTCTCGATGATAGGAAGGTGTATAACCAGAAGGAAAGAAACAAATAAGACAAAGAGAAACAACTAAAGAACAATTCAACTCAAAGGATCCCAGGTGGTTCTATCAGGTCCTAGAGACCAGACCCTAAGCTAAGCCTGCTCTTTTAAATTCTATTTTATTTTATTTATTTTCAGTTAGGGCAAAGCGAGGAGAGCAGTTGGGAGTATCCCCCCTAGGTTATTGATCCAAACTTCTGGGTGGAGGGCACTCAGGAGTGGGAGAGGAGAGGCGATCTGGGTTTCCTTCTTCTTTGAATCCCAGAGTGAGAGGCAGCAGCAGCAGACAGGGGAGACACCAAGCTGTGAAAATCTATTTGATGTGTTTTAATTTTCTTTTCTCTTGAACTACTTGATGACTGATCCTTGGAGCAGAGTCTGCCCAGTGCCTCTGGAGTTTGGCAGTGTGTTGCTGGGGGTGGGGTAGGGGGTCCACTTAGTCCCTGAGGTCTACTTTCTCCTCTCTCAATAGTACCCCGGAGACAGCAAAACATACTGCTTACAGTGTGAGGAAGCAGAGGCAACAATTATCTGGAGTTATTTTTATGTAATCAAGCGAATTAGGGACCTGCTCTGACCCATATCCTATCCCCAATCACCTTGAGGCTATTGCCTTTCAGCTTGAGGTGATGGTGGTAGGGTGTTTGAAAAGAGAGAGAGAGAGAGACCAGGGTGTCTTTTTGAACCTGGAAAGGTAAGATGGCAAGGGGTGGGGATGTCTTCAGACCCACTGTCTTGCCTGGCTTTGAGCTTTGCAGAGTTATAAGAGAGCCACTGCTGCTTGTTTCTGAAGTTTCTCCTGGCTCCTTCTGAAGGGACACTCCAGAATTTAGGGAAAACAGCTTGTAAGGGCTGGGATGTTTGTTTCCCTTTCTTTACAGGCTTCTGTTTTTCTTCTTTCTGCTGGGCATGCATAGTCATTATTTTAGGGTCTCTGCCCTTCTTGACCTGGAAAGAGGAGAAGCTCCCAAATTCATACATTCTTGACACATGTAGCAAAATTAAATTTTTTTTACACTAGGGTTTTTGAAAAAAGAGTTGGGACTCTGATTCCTCCCAGGAATCTCTTCTCCTTTCTCCAAAGCTTTCCTGTGCCTGAGCCCTGACCACCCAGAAAGCCTTCACTTTAGTTGGGCAGGGGTGAAACATGGGGCTAACCTGGGCCTGGGCCCCAAGCTCTGGCAGTCCTGATTTCAATGCTCCTGATGCTTCCCTGGCCTCACTGGGAAGTGGACGGCAAGGCTTTTATTTAAGTTGAGTAAAGCAGTGGGGAAAGCCTAGGGGGAGGACTCAGCCCAGGTTCACGGGAAGGACACAGCATTTTCTCTCCCATTGCCTTTATATTCGGCAGAGCCTCTGACCTCTCCCCCACCCCCATCTTCCACCCTCCAAAGCCTAGTCCTTGCTCAGTCCCTGGCCTCCAGATAGGATGCCCCAGCTTTTGTAGGACTGGGGATTTCTTGCCCAGACTCATGGGAGAGGAACGTGTGTGAATGCCTGCTAGCCCAGCATTGTGTCATCTTCAATGGCCAAGTAAAACGAAGACCTGAGAAGTGGGGGACACCAACCTTCCAAGGCCCTTCTTTCCAAGCACGGAGAGATCCCCACAAGCCCTAAATCCCTTCGCTGTGTAAGTAGCTAGCACTCAACCTTCTGGGGGGGGGGTAAAAAGTACAAGTCTAAAACTCTTGTCTTTCACTAAATTTTTATTTCGATTCCAGTTGTTGGAGAGGGTGGGAAGTCAAACGTTAAGATGGAAAGGGTCCGCTTGGAGGAAGTGGGATTCCACACACCAAGGGTTGTGAGAAAACAGCTCGCTTGGAAAAGTAAGAGTGGAGGAAGTAAGGCTAGGTAGAGGAAAGGCCTGGGCCACTTGGTTTCTCTGAGGATCTCTTGTAGTTTGCTTCCTACAGCTCTGAATGTTTCTATTTTCTTCTGTGGACTTGCAAATTGAAATCCAAAGTGAGTGTGTGTGTGTGTGTGTGTGAGAGAGAGAGAGAGGGGGGGGAAGAGGAGAGAGAGAGAGAGAGAGAGAGAGAGAGAGAGATTTGCCAAAGTGTGGGGGGCCAGGGTACCCTCTGCTAGGGAGGGTTTCTCTGTTTTCCTAAGACTCAGGACTAATCCAGAAAGGGCTCTTAAGAGGGCACCATGAAAAGGAGGAGCATTATGCTGGGCACTTCAATCTTTTTCTCAGCTTTTTGCCAGGTCCTGAGGTAGCATGGTGCTGTATTCACAAAGCCAGGCTTTCCTCGGCCTTTATCGGGCACCCCACATTTAGACAGCTAATTCAAATTAAGATTTCCTAGAGGCCTCTCCGAGGCTTGGTAAAAGCGATGGAAGATCCTCTAACTCCAGCGGCCACCAAAGCAGATGGAATATTTATTGCCTCTCTGGATGTCATTACCTAAGAATACAATTTTATGAACCTCCTAATCTGTTAGCTTGATTTATCTGGATGGGCAGAAGCCCAAAATAAACATTTGCAGAATTTAGGTGGGAAAAAAATGTCTTTGCCTCTGACCAAAGCTCCTCACAGAACTGACTACCCCTCTCCGAGTGCTTGTTTTGCACCTGGCATTTCTACCCTGTTTGAATCTTTTTTCCCCCTTCTGTGGTGTGTGGCAATTTGGGGGTATGCCTCTTGAGAATCAAAGATGGTGAGATGTACTTTTTGAACTAGAGAGATGAAGTCTTACATACCTTACAACCTGCCCCCTAAGGAGTGCCATTTCCTTTGGAGGTTGGAAAGCTGGCAGAAGCTAAGGCCAAAGAAAAGGAGATTTTGGGCTAGGCTTCCCAAGGCGGCAAGAGGGGACGGGGAGGGCGGGAAGGGGGAGGGTTGGCGCTCAGACTATTCTCTCTCTATTTCTCAGGCCAACCTTACCCCTCACCCCACGCCACCCTGCTTTCTTTGGTATTAGCTTTACATCTTTTTACCACACATGATTTAGAGGAACACACTTCTATGCAAGCTGCGAGAAAGGCCTCAGCGGCTCTCCTTCCCACCAGGCCCAGAGAAAGATTCCGAAGGAAGGCGGGGGTTGGGGTGGTGGTGGGGCGGATCAGAGAGGGAGAGAGGGTTACAGAGTCCAATAAAAGGGAAGGTTCGTTTTAAATGTCCCTTAACGACTGCTGGAGCCCCCAATTTGTCGTCCTCAGGGACCTGTTCCTCTTGCCCCAGGGGTAAGGGCGAAGCGGAGGCAGGGTCGCCATGGCTCACTTCCTTGTTTCGGACTCCCTCTTTTCCCAGCCCAAGTTTAGAAACTAGGAGAAAAAAGTATATTTGAATTCGGTGATGATGGTGTTGGGGGTGCAGACACGCTGAGACAGAGTGTGTGGGCACTGCCAAGCAACCAGCTAGACCTTAGCTTCTCGTTCTCAACCTCTGGCTGCCTGGGAAGCCCCCGCGCAAAGAATTTGGGAAAAAAAGCGACTGTTTCGCTTGAGGTTGACGGGAGAGGGCAGCTCTTTTTTCGGGACTGCCGGAGGGCGGGGTCTCAGGACCGAGAAATGGGGAAATAGGGCCTAACGGGGCAAGGGCTGCTTTGGGCTCCAGGCCGCGTCCGCCCTGGGAGCGGGGTCGCCTTCACCTAGGTCACGACCCCCAAGCTCTGGCTACAGACAATAGGGCGCGGGGTGCGGGCCGCTGGGCGGGTTCACTACTACGCGGTGAACTCAAAAGCCTGGGGTCTCGCCCTGCGGATCCCAATCTCCTTTCTTTCCCTATCACACCTCTTTCCCAGGCAACCTGCTACCTCCTGGAAAATTAAGCAGACTCTCTATTACTTCTCGACCAACGTGCCACTTAACCAAATAAGGAGATTTCAGTTTTTTCTTTAAAAATGAATTTTCTCCTAGTTAACCCGCAGGAAATACGACCCTTTGGAGATTTCTGAGGGTATGGGGAGAACAGAAGAGCTCATATGAGCTCCTCCAAGGGCTGCCAGAAAGATCATAGGCCATCATACCAACTATCATCAGAACCGCAGGCCAGAAAGCCCTTCTTGCAAGAGGTGGCTGAATAGATACTGTGGCCTTTGTCTCTGTGCCAGGTTAGGATTTGGCCTTTTATTAAAAAGAGAAGCGTTCTTAAACCTGATGGGCTGTTGATAAGGGACTGGAAGGTGAGTCACTTAGGAGTCCCCCAAACCGGTTTGTTCTTGTTGGGGTGGTGCCTCCTCACTATGGTAATAGCCAAGCTCTTAGCGTGACTGTGCTTTTTTGGGCAACAATGTATCTGTAAGTTTGTACATGTTGAGTCTTTCCACTCAGATGAAACAAATTTTAGGAAGTTAAGATTACAGATTGGGATTTGGGTTCTAGCTGGAGGAATGAACTCAGCTTCTTTGGGAGAGGGGGCGTGGGGGAGGTGTGGATCACTATGGGTGTAGTTTCCCTAGCCTGGGCCTTGTTTCTGTCTGCTGCACCTGGCTCAGGTGTAGTGGGATTGTCATCATCTCACCTGGGAACCTCCTTAGGGGCTGGGGGCTGGGGCTCAGCCTCAGAGAGTTTCAAACCATTTTGGAATGTGACTGCCTCCAGCTCTGTCTTTTCTTTCATGTCTACTGTCTTCTATACTTTCAGTCTGCCTTTCCCTGTACTTTTACCCCTCTCTTTCCCTGTAGTAACTCTGAGATAATCGCCAATCCCAGATTCCCTCCTAGGAACCCTGCCCCCAACTGTAAAAGCAGAGGAAGAAGAGCCAAAAGGTGACAGTTTTGGAGGGACAGCTATGTTGTTCAAAGGTTCCTGGATAGGCCTTCAGGCCTGGCCTCCTCAGACCGGATCTGACCACTCCAGAGTAGTCCCTGGGCCAGCAGCAAAGAGAACAAGGTTTTATAGCAGGGCAGATGTCGGCTCAGCAATCTCACCAGATCCCCCTTTATCTCTTCCAAGGCAGAGCCTCCAGTCTCCACTATACCTTTGTTCTTCTCCCTTTCCTCCCTCCCCCTCCTCTTCTTCCGTTTGATCCTCTCCACCCTCCTCCCCAAATTGTTTCTTCAGATCTGGAAGCATCTGTTCCTGTCTGCCCCTCCCCCACACTCTTCTTCTCTTCCACCCTCCACCTCAAGCAGTTACAAAGGACTCTGATACATCACTATCCAGATATCTGAGGCCAGAACTTGTGCCCCCTTCATTCTCCCTGTTAGAGAGGGTCCTGAGGGTGTACAGTTTAAGTCTTGGTTGTCAGGACCCAGTCCTTCTACTGGGACAATTATCCATTAGATTAAGATTAAAAACTAGGAATCTTGGAAGGAAAGGCTCGGCCCTGGATTATTAGACAACCATGCTGTTCTCTGCTGGGTTTTTGTGACCTCAGCCACAGGCACTCCTTTTCACTCTAGCCCTAGACTGGACATGGTCTTTCCAACCTCTCTGCCTAGCCATGCATTTCTTTCTGTCTTTCTTCAAATCACAATTCTGTCTTCCTTCTAATTACTTCTTCTTCATCCCTTCTCTTTGCTGCAAAGTAATTATCTTAACAATTAGAAGGTCTCCAGTCTCATTCAGAATCCTCCAATCTAAAGTGAAGAGGCCAAGGCATTCTCTGCAGTCTGAACATTGCTGGGCCTTTCTTCTCTGTCTTCTAGAAAAAAAATTTTTTTTAAAGTATTTTAAAATGACTCCTTTACAGCCTTCTTCCTGTATGCATCCTCTGATGAGATCCTTCTGATTTCAGAAGTTTGGAGGAGCTCATGATAGCCCTAGTTAGCTTGATAATACCCAGCCTCTCCTTTCTAGGTCGATTTACTTGTCTATAGGTCTAGATAACTTAGATGCAAGCTCTTGAGCACTGATAGACTTGCTTCAAGCAAAATCAACTTTATAGCCCCAGGGTACCTAAACAGACTAATCTCAAGGTCCTTAATCCTAATGCCTAATGGAAAAGAGTAACTTTTCTCCTTGCCCTTCTTTCAGCTCTGTTAAGGTTCAGCTCTGCTGGGGACTTGTCTCCTTTATCCTAGAAGAACAGCAATTGGTCAAGAGTCTCAGATTTTGCTCCCTGTGGTTTATCCCTCAGTCCACAGTGACAAAGGCAGCAGAACTACCTACCAAGACACAACACACAACACACAACACACACACACACACACACACACACACACACACACACGGTAGACCTTGATGGCAAGAGTGCCTTTGCTGTCCTGGAGAGATGACAGTGGATAGAGTCTTGTCTGATTAACTATCACATAGTTCTTTCTCTCAGCGTACATATTTATGTACAGGCACAGTTTCAAACATGTGATACAAATATGCAAAACCCAAAATACGCTTATGTCTCTGTTCATATATTCATGGGTAGGTAACTATGATGAAGGCAGCGTATATCTGTGTGTGTATGTATATATATGTATATATATGTATATATATGTATATATATCTGTGTGTACATATATGTATATATATATATGTGTGTTTTTGTGTGTGTGTGTGTGTGTGTGTGTGTGTGTGCAGAAGCTATGAATGACACAATAGCATCTAAATCAGGCACCTAGGAAATAAATTCTTTCGCTTACCACTAATGCTCCTGGTACCACAGGCTTAGGCTGCTGGTATGCTATGGACCATATGGCCTAAAGACTTAGCTTTGTGTTTAACTTGACTCCTTGTGCCTGGCGTGGCTAAGAGGAAGGAGGCAGAAGTCGAAGGACTATCTAGAAGATCAGAATCCTTACCTATCTCACTTGCTTCAATGTTAAAATTAAATTAAATCCACAAATGCTCTATGATCTACACGTTACACCCCTGGGTAAGACCTTAAAAACAGTCACCACCACAGCAACACAGCAAGAACCATGTACCCTGTATGCTAGGACTGTTATCTGTCTTCTTAGGGTATTTAGGAATCAATGGATTAATGTTCAAGAAACATTGTATTGTAAGTGCTCAGGAGTGCTATCTGTTGTACCTGTTAACAAGAACTTGCTATGAGATAGGTGGTGGATTAGACTCACTTTCTCATTTAAGCCTTAAGGTGGTAAGAAAGTTATTATATTTCCATTTGACGAAAGAGATGCTGAGGCTGGGCTTGGTGGCATGTGGCTTTCATCTCAGCGCTTGGAGGGCAGAGGCAGTCAGATCTCTGTGTTGAGGCCAGTCTGGTTCCAGGACAGCCAAGGCTATGTAGAAAGACTGTCTCAGAGAGAAACAGGTGGGAAACAAGCCCTAAGAGGCCAAGAATGTGCTTCACTGGGAGGGCCCAGAATCTACTTGGATTTGCCTGACCTCTGACAGGATGCACTTAATTGCTTATGATAGATACAGAGTGTGGTTGCTAAAATGAGAGAGTTTGGTAAGAAGCCACGGTGAGGCAATGAGAGCCTCAACTGGAGGCAAGAACCAGAGGAGCTTGGGCTTTGCTGCCTTGATGGGTTTTCATCCGCATTGGGCTGGTAGTTCTCAATGTTTGGCATAATAATATAAACTATTAGACATTCAGGCTGGGGCTGTAGCTCAGTTCTGGTAGAGGGCTTGCCTAGCATGCATGAGGCCTCAGGTTCAATTCCTAGCACCACATAAAACAGACAAGTTAGTGCAAATCTGGGGACACAGCATTTAAGAGGTGGAGGCAGAAGGATCAGCAGTTCAAGGACAATGCCTCCTCCAAAGCGAATTGAGGTCAGCTTGTGCGTGCGTGTGCGTGCGTGGTGTGGTGTGTGTGTGTGTGTGTGTGTGTGTGTGTGTGTGTGTGTGTGTGTGAGAGAGAGAGAGAGAGAGAGAGAGAGAGAGAGAGAGAGAGAGAGATTTCAAGGACCACTAGGCAATGGTAGCACATGCCTTTAATCCTAACCCTTAGAGGCAAAGTCAGGCAGATCTCTGAGGTCTAGGCTAGCCTTGTATGGTGTGAGTTCCAAGACAGCCTGGGCTACACAAAGAAACCTTGCCTCCCCCGCCCCCCCCAAAAATTCAAGGAGCATATTATTAGGGTAGATTGTATCTTTCTAAGTTGTTAGTGTAATTGTGCTATCCTTCCTCATTTTTGCATAATCCTTTCGGTGAAGCATCTGAGGAGCACAGCCTGGTATAGATAGGAAACTGTGAATGCTACAGAGCTCTAGACAGAAGCCCCAGAACCCCCAGGCTCTTATACAACCAGCAGAACCCATAAAACCCACACTGTAGCAATTATTATGGACATCATTTTAACTCTTGTGGGGTGCTTCTAACCTTCAAACTCAGCACCACTTTACTATACCACATGATACTCAATTTGAGATATTTTAGGCAAGTTTCTAAATGTTTCTATCTTATAGAATTACTTAGCTGGACACAGAGATGCATAGATACATAGATGGTAGGTAGACCTATTATACAAACCCCAATGACCTTTTTATGGTTTTTTTGTTTTTGTTTCCCCCCACCCTGCCACCGCTCCATTTTTATTGTTTTAACAGAGCTATATAGAGTAAAATAGAGAATAACGGGTAAAGTAGCTTTCATACATCTGGGCTGGTTGGAGATAGGTGGCTCAAAGGAAAGACGGAGCCAGGGCAGAACAATGTGACTCGTTGATAACCACATGGTCAGCAGACACCGGAGTAGATTAGAACTCCATTTCTCTGGCCCTGGATCTGCGCTCACCTCATCTCAGCCCTTTCTCTAGAGATGTGGCTGTTCGGAGTGTCTCAGGAAGGTAGATGAGCTCTGTGTACAAGCCATTTGTGGAAGTATACGATGTTTGTATTATTTGAAGTTATCTATAAAAAGAGAGAAATATGTCTCTCACCCCTGCATGCTAAGTTACAGCTGTGCTGAGAGGTACAAGGCACCCCCAGTCTGCTAATGTTTTTCCATCTTCACCAAGGTCCCAGAGTCTGATCTCAGGAATACCTTTTTCCCAAGCTCACAACTAGCGTATTCTTAACAACATTACATAGAAAGATCAGCTTTTCACATAAACACATGGAGCAAGCTCACTTGGGGATAGAAATCTGATGTGTATTGTTTTTCACATCTATCACATTTGAGGTACGTACATTTGTCCCTTACACGGCTTACAAGTATGCCACTCAGGCAACCGTGCCTGTATGAACGGAACCCTCAGGTGCCCGTATACCTGTTCAGGTACGCCTCATACGAATGTATGAGCAACTAGATTCTTGGTCCTTTTCATTAACCTGATAAGTATTTATATTGTGAATTTTGTGGTTTCGTGAAGCTCAGAAGCTCATGTTTATGTAGGAGATGAGCCCTCTGTGAAAGTCAGTTCTGAATTCAGCTAAGCCTTTTGTTCCCAGTTGCCTTGAGCAAATCTCTTGCCAGGTAAGAGTCTCCACTTCTTCATCAACCTAATAGGCAGATGCTATAGTTTCCATAGCAGCTCAAGATATAGGAGACCCCCTGAGTGAATGGGATTCATTTCTCTTACAGAAGAGCCCAAAATTGTAGGGAGAATAATAGCATCAGGCTCTTGTGCTCAGCTCCTCATTTCAACAGTGGCCTACCCACAACCAACCTAGATCTGTCTCTCCCCCTACCCCACATGGCTACTAATATTTTGAAGCAAATCGCAGATGTATCATTTCTTCTGAAAGTATTTCTACTGGCTATTCTAAAAGATTTTTTTTTTGCAACAGGGCTACAAGATGATTATGAGACCTATCAAAATTTTTTTAGGAGAATAATTTGGCTTTAAAGAGTAAAAAGGGTCTAAGAAATGCAGAACAGTTAGCTCCCCTGTGTCTCATGTTTAGAGTTGATAAATGTCAATAATAGAAAATGAAAACAGTGGGGAAAAGATGACATTTCCATGTTTATCTCCATATTTAAGTCCCAGGCAACTGCCAGCTCCTCCCCTGTCCTCAATGGGTCTATTAAAAATGAGCTGAGAGGAGACCCTAGAGGTTCAGATATGGGGGCTGCCAAAAGAGGCTCTTGGAAGATACTGCAGATCTCAAAGTGGAAGAAAAAAAAAAACAGGACTTGAGCCAACAGGAATCTGAGCAAAGGGCTTGCCCAGCCATTCTTCAGCATCGGATTTCTTCCCCGGCTTGCCAAAAGCTTGAGAGATGTCTTAAGTCACCTTGGTGTTAATGGTCCCTACATGTAATAGCATCTTCACACCAATATCCAAAAGGACAGTGCATGGAAGCACAAGGGAGGTTGACTGCTCAAACTCAGGCCATTTGGAAACAAACGCAAAGACTGAGAGATTGATGCAAACCTACACGCACCCACCAGCAAACTCAGTGAGGTACAAACCCAAGCACTCATGCATATGTAAGGATAAAAGCATACCAGTCCCTGTAAGTGCACTAGAGCCAAGCTCTAGTCTCTGTTGTATCAACAAATGGGCCAAATTTTGACCAAATCCACATTCCAAGGAGAGAGAGAGAGAGAGAGAGAGAGAGAGAGAGAGAGAGAGAGAGAGAATTCTTTTAATATTCCCAACATCATGAAGGTTTCTCCTCTTTGTAATACCTAGTAATGCAAATTGTATTTCCCTGACCATAAGAGAATACCATTTCTTTATGTATCTAAATCTTTCAAGTTTTTTCTTCTGTTATTCATGCTTCTCATGGTCTTCCCTCAGCCCTTGGCAGTACATGTTCTTTATTTGAAGGACTCACATATCTAAAGGAATGTTGTGTGCTGAACTGACTGACCGGAAAGGCATCTTATAGATGTGCTTTCACTGGGCCTGAGTGAGGCTGTGTCAGTTGTCTGGGACCAATTCTGAGTAAACATACCAGACAATTAAAGAATTAGGGGTGCCTGAATTGGGTGGCTGACTGGACTTGGCATAGCCACAGACTGATTCTGAATCAGAAAGGTTAGACAGTATCAGACAGTTTGGAAAACAAGATCCTCAATCGAAGAGAGATAAACCAATAAGACCAGTTGGCCCGGTGTTGAGCATCAACCAACTAACTAAAAAGTTTCTTTTCAGCCAGTTTCTGTATTTTGTGTTTATGTATTTGTAGGTATGTGTACATGTGTGTGTGTGTGTGTGTGTGTGTGTGTGTGTGTGTGTGTGTGTGGAAGTCAGAAGACAATTTGTAGAAGTTGATTCTGTCTTCCCACCATATAGATTCCAGGGATCAGCCTTAGGTGGTCAGGCTTGGCAGCAAGCACCTCTTTGCTCACTGAGCCCTCTCACCAGCCCCTTCAAACCCACTTTTGAGAGGTGCAGCAAGAGCATCTGATAGCTGCAAGACATAAATGTGTTTGGACCCTGGACTTCCACTGGTAGCAGGAAAGGGGGAGGTCGTACCAGTGACTTGCCTTTGGAAGGACAAGGGAGTCACATAGGCTGTGTCTCTGATCACATGTATGCGTGAGCAGGTAGCATCACTGAGGCTAACATCACAGAACACAAGGTGTGGGAAAACCCTGGAGACCGTGTAGAAACTGAACTTGGAGAGTTTTAAGTGACTCTTCCAAGATCACAGAACAAGCACTTGGCCTAGACTCTTGGCTTGCTAGAGTCACTGTAACAGACTATCACAGGCTGAGGGGCTTGAACAACAGAAATGTAGTTTCTCAAGTCCTGGAGGCTTGATGAAGTCTGAGATCAAGGAGTTAGCTCTGTTGGTTTCTCCTAAGGCCCCTTTCCTTGTGTTGGAGGTGACCAGCATGTCTCTCCGTCATCAATTGGTCTACGTATGTGAACTAGCCTTTTCTAATAAGGACGCGGTCCACCCTGGTTGGAGGGGGTCCACCTTCAGGATGTCATTTGAAATCAATGACCTCATTACAGACCACAGTCACATTTGGGAGCACTGGAAATTAGGAATTCAACATACGGATTTTGAAAGGGTAGAGCTGAGCCCATAACTGAGCCATGGCCTTGGGTTTGCAGTCACGTTGTCAGTATGCCCACATCAGATTGATCAGTGGATCTGACTTCTGAACTAGTCAATTCTTATTCGTTTCCCAGTCCTGGGAAAGTTGTTGTTTCTCTGATCATTAATTCCACACTTGAGCCAAGTGTGGGCGGTGTGTGCCTTTAATCCCAGCACTTAGAAGGCAGAGGCACGTTTATCTCTAGGAGCTCAAGGCCAGCCTGGTCTATGTAGTGAGCTCAAGGACAGCCAGAGCTGCTGAAGAGACCCTGCCTCAAAACACCAAAAGTATTTTTTAAAGATTTGTTTATTTTATATATGTGAGTACACTGTCGCTCTCTTCAGACACATCAGAAGAGAACATAGGATCCCATTACAGATGGTTGTGAGCCACCATGTGGTTGCTGGGATTTGAACTCAGGGCCTCTGGAAGAGCAGCCAGTGCTCTTAACCACTGAGCCATCTCTCTAGCTCCCCTAGAATATTTTTAAATTTATTTTTCTTTATGATGCTAGGGATTGGACCCAGGGCCTTGAGAATGCTAGCAAGTGCTCTACACTAACCTGTATTGTCATTTCTTTTGATTATTTGAAATGGGGGTGGAGGGTGTCTCACTAAGGTACCCAGGCTGGCTTTGAACACACTCTGTAATGGAGGCAGACCTTAACTTTCAATCCTCCTGCTTCAGTCTCCCAAATAGTTGGGATTACAGATCCATTTAGAGTCAACAAGAGACTGAAAAGCATTTCTTGGTGTTGAGGCCCAGAAAGAAGGCAGAACAAACCCAAAGGAAGAAAAGGAAGGCCCTGTGACTATACAGGAATTCTTTTAGAACTATTTAGCTTTTTTAAGTAAGTGTGTGTGTGTGTGAGAGAGAGAGAGAGAGGGGGGAGAGAGAGAGAGAGAGAGAGAGAGAGAGAGAGAGAGAGAGACACTAAGGATGGCTATGAATCACCATGTGAGTACTGGGAACTGAACCTGGGCTCCTCTACAGTTCAGCAAGAGCTTTAACCACTGAGCCACTTCTCCAGCCCATAGGCAGACTCATTTGACTGATACAAACTCAGTGAGAACCCACCTGAGGAGCCCGGAGAACCCAGCTGTATCTGGCAACTGTCAAATCTGGCAAGTTCTCTCTAACAGGCAACACGGAATTCCCTATGCTGAACTCAACCCTACCACCTGTCTCCAGGCCCAAACTGGACAGGTTATCTTCAGCTTTCCCCAGAGCCAGGCAAGAGGCTTGACAACTTTCTGTGTCTTCTTCTTTCTTCTTCTCAGTTTGGGAGTGGGGAAGTCCGAGGCAGAAATAGCTGTCCTCACTCCTCTGCCCAAGAATACTAGGAAAGTGACTGCTTATGGTGCTGCAGGTACATTGGGGACAGTGGCCTTCGAAAGCCACAGAAATCATAGGTTGTTGGCTCTGGTGGGATTATGGGGTATCCTGTAACACATGCCCTAAAATGAACGCAACAGGAAATGAGGACTCGTTGTCTTAGGATGTGCCATGGAAATCAAGTTTTTGTTTAGGGGTTTGATGGGAATGACTCCAGAAGCTTTATAGCTGAAGAACAAAAGAGAACCACCATCAGGGAAGAGCTTTAGAGAATGCTTACTGGAGTCAGCACCTGAATTATGTCTTGATCTGAGCCTCAGTTTCCCTTCCTTTGCAGCAGATTTAATTAGGCATCACAAAGATTCCCCCTGGCTCTGAGATCTAAGCAAAGAACTGGAGGATGCTGGGGGGCAGGGAGAAAGAATACCCTTTGTAGCAAATCAAATGATGGACTATGTGTCTCTGTGAACCAAACCAGGCACAGAAAACTCTCCATCTTCATTCCAGAGTTGGTGGGGGTGGGGGAATAGGGTGTCTCCTCATTTGACAACTCAACCTTTTCCACAGGGCCCCTGCAGACACACCACAGGGAGCTGTGTCCCTTAAGCACCCTGCTCACCGGGGAGAGAAGCCAGGGAAATGGGGTGAGCAGCTGGGGGTCAGCGTGTCTGTGGGACGCCAGCAGCCAGGTGAAAACGGGAAAGCCAGCTCCCTATCTGCTTAGTTTCAAATAGGAGAAGAAAGGGATCCGATTCTGTTGCTTTCATCTGAAGTTCGTGGATAATGAGAGGCAGGATCAGCCCTATGAGTGATGCAGTTTAAGCCTCTGGGAAAGCTCCGTTTCCCCCTCCCCAATTATCCTGCCACCGGAACGCCTTAAGTTCCACCATTAGAGCACACGGTGTTAAGTACAGCTCTCTGCAGATCACATCTTTAAAATACAACTGCACCGCTGGGATAGTTTATCAAACAAGGAGAGAGTCGGAAAAGTAGTGCTGGGGGAGTTCTAGGATGGGGGCACGCTGGAGATCAATCGCTAGCTCTTCTGTTTCACCAGCTGACCCTTGTAGGGAAGCTGAACTCAGAGGAGGAAGTGAGAACTCAGGGACTCCCCTAGAAAACAGATGCCTGCAATTATGAGTGCATCCTATGTCGGAGGAAGGGGTGGGTTCAAAGTGGTCACTTACGGTAGTGCTCAGTCTGAGAAATTACAGGGTCTGTGGTAAAACCGAGTTCAGGGAAGCATAGAGTCCCACAGTACACACATGATGCCTTGAGGTAGCCACCAGAGAGGCCAGCACAGAATTGCCTCTTGAAGCCTTGGAGAGTGGGGTATACACTGAGGCAGAGGCCAGAGAATCTCTGAGTTTGAGGTCAACCTGGTCTACAGAGAAAGTTTAAGAATGGCCAGGGCTACATATAGAAACCCTGAATGACCAAAACAAAACAAAACAAAACAGCCTTCTGGAGCACCTTGGCCATAGCCACAGAATGTAAAACTAATTTTGGACAAAAAGAATCTGCTGCACTCCCATAATTATTGGCATTTTGTGTCAATGAATGTGTAATCCACGAAGCATGATATGGAAGTGTTAAAACACAAGAGATAGGAGAACTACAACCAGGATTCAAGTCCTGCAACTATGTGACCTTTAGCAGGTGACTTGACCTCCTGAGGTTATACTTTTTCATCAAATATAGCACAAGGCATCTTGCATACAGCAAGCTTTGTAAGTGGAAACCATTATTGTCACAAGTGTTGAGGGAGCTGTGGGTCACTAGCTGTAATTTACAACTATATTATAGAACAAATGACTACTGTGGTCAAATAAAGATCAAAAATGTATCCTCTTCTCGCCTGGATGAGTCTAGGCAATTTCATTTACCCTTTTGAGATCTGTTAATGAAAGAAACAGAAAGTTCTGTACCTTTTCATGTGACCTGGGAATCTTAGAGTTGGGACAACATTGGCTTTGCCCACAGACAAGATGGGTGGCTATGATTAAAGGAAAACAATAAACTACCCTCACTCAAATTTGTATAATGGAGAGAGAGAGAGAGAGGAAGGGAGAGAGAGAGAGAGAGCGAGAGCGAGAGCGAGAGCGAGAGAGAGCGAGAGAGAGAGAGAGAGAGAGAGAGAAACATTTTCAGTTTAAAAATTTTGTATCATGGCTTCTGCCACATGGATATGTAATCCCATCTTTATAGCCCTCTTCCTGAACAACAGCTGCTGAGGATTTTTCAGCCTCCAAAAAATTTGCCTAGGAGAATGTGTATCAACACATTAATGGTTTCCTAATCTGGGTGCTAAGCAGTGGAGAAGAGGAGGCTGGGACTTGCCACAAATTTAAGTTTGAGCGGGACTGCAGTTATTAAAGGGTCAGAGCACAGGCTTCTAGTATGGGCAGCATACAGTAGAATGCATGGACAACAGAAAGGCATAAGGAAATAAAAAGGGGGAAAAGACACCAAATGGTAATGGGACCCACCAAGGATGCCAGGTATGCTACTTCCCTGCGGTTTAGGGGGATGTGGGCTTGATTCTAACTTGATATTGACTCTACCTAGCTCTTGAACTTTCCAGCCTGGCCTTGCTTCTCTCTAGAGTCCACCTTTGTTCCTGGGCATGTTGGTAAGGGCTGATCCTAGGGACCAGGAAGTCTGAGCAGCACCAGGAACTCAATGATCCAGCTAGGCAGCTGTGCTTCTCCTAAGACTCTCATGTCTCCACCTGGAGTCAAGGAGATAACAAGACAGTGTGTTTTGCAGATCACTGGGACTCCATGGGGGTCCAGTCAGAACCCATCGCCTAAAGGCATGTGTCTGCTCTGGTTTTCATTATACTCTCTGAAAATATGCAAATTTACATTTTGCAATGCAAACCTTACATTGCAATGTAATGCTGAGACAAGGTCCCACTTCGTAGCCCATGCTGGTCTTAGAGTTTGACAATCCTGCTTCAGCCTTCTGAGTGCTGGGATAACAAATATGAGCTTCGGTGCCCTGAAAAAAATTAATATTCTAAAAGAATAAGCAGGAGACAGAGCGCAGTAGTAAAGTGCTTGTCTAGCATATATGAGAAGCTAGGTTTGATCCTCAGCGTTGTGAGGAAAGAGCCACTTTTGTGATTATCTGCTCAGAAAAATATTAATGTTATATTCACAGCAAGGAAATACACATACGTGTACACACCCGTGCACACACATACATGCACACACATACATGCACACACATTTGCACACACTCATTCATACACACACTCCTCTCCTCTTTCCTCCCTCCTGTTTTCTTCTCCCACTACTCTTTCCTTTTTCCCATTGCAAGAAGAGACCAAAAGATATGTGGGATCTGTTAGGTTTGAGGTCTGACCTGCTCTCCAGCAAGGCGCTGGGTGGTTGTTTCCTTCTCAGGACTGGTTACAGTCCCACCTGCCCCTGCACCTTCATATCACAGCAGCACAAGCTTCCTAAAAAGTGTTTCTGAAAAGAAAAGTCAAGGGAGTAAGGAATTGTTTCTTCTCCAAAACACTGTTGCAGTAACAGGGAAAAAAAGTATTCATATAACAACCACAGAAAGTGGATGTCTCAGCCACTCCACTTCCCAGCCCTTCCTCCCTCAGGAGGGGACATGGGAGTTGAGGAGAATGTGTTAGGCAGGTATAAAACACAAGAGGGAGTTCTGTAAATGTTCTAAGAGGGTAACTTTGTGGATGGAAAGAGAAGGATCTAAAGGGTGGTAATTAGCTTATTACTGGTTCCCCTGGGTGTTGTGAGAATTCCTTAGGAAACACTTGCGAGAAAGCAGAGAGAAAACAGTAAATACACATCTAATGATATGCTAAATAAATTATTATTGTTATTATTATGACTATTATTATAGTAATTGCAACTTGCCCCCGGCATAGGAGTTTCCACTAGAGATGGGAATTGGTTCCTCTACAGCTAGGCCTCTACTGCTGCCAATATGCCCCCAGGCACTCCTCCACCTCAGGAATCAGTTGAGTAATTGGACCATATAGACCAGTCTTCGGTTAACAGCTATCCTCCATGTTTCTGCAGGGTCTGCACAGAAACTAGCAAGGCCCCTGCTAGTTAGGAAGGGAGGAAAAGGGCCTTTTCAAGAATGACAGGCTATAGGTAGGGAAGGGCTTGTTGACACCCCTCTACCTCCCCCAAGCAGAGGTGGGCAGGTGGGGGAGGAGTTACAAAAAGAAAGGAAATTTTACTAACTAGAGAGAGTCCTCAACCTAGAGATCACAGCTTCTAGGACTCCATATTATCCCCGCTATTGCCAAAGAAGCTGTGTGCGTGTGCATTTTACTAGGAGAGAGTGAAATTATTTTCTGTCAGTTTCCCAAAGGGTTCTGGAACCCAGATTCAGCTAACAGCCACTTCAGCCCAGGTGACAGGACCCAGGATTCTCTGGATTCAGTAATAGGGCCACTGGCCTTGAGTCTAAGGCAACCCTTATTCACGATCCTTATCAGACCCCAGGGTTCTAATGTTTACAGTGAGTGTTTCACCCACCCCATCCTGGGAGCCCAGATGAATACACAAATGTGGTATGTCTCATCTCTCCCTCCCTGCACACATTTAGGAAACACTAGCCTTCACTAGGGGCTCCAGCAATCTAGGGCCGAGAGTAAGGTGGGGAGAGATGGAGACTCAGGCTGGGAGCTTTGAGAATGGGATCCAGGACCCATTCCAGGCCCCTAACCCTTCCTTCATTTAAACACCAGAGCTTTAAGAAGAAAAGAAAAATCCCAGAGAGCCCCTCCCTCCTCTGAGCTTTGGTGGCACAGAAGAAGGCCATCCCTTCACTAGCTGGGGGACATTAAATCTACCCATCCCTTTCCACTCACTGATATTGGCTCTCACAAGAAACTACGTTGCAGAACCAAAAAGGAAAAAGAAATGACAACCCTAAAAAAAAATGTAAATATATGAAAACAATACAATTAGAAGTTATTTCAGCTTCAAGAAGTGAGCTTTTTGATCTTAAAAATAAGTATCCTTTAACTCTTAATTATTTTAAGCAGTATGCCTGATCTGCTCTATATCCTCGTAGCAGGACTGAGGCATAAAGCAAGGCCTTTCTTTTAGCCAGCCTGTCTTGTACTGATTTATTCTGCCGTATTTGTGTATTTCTTAATGGATCCATGGTGGCTCCCCATTGAGCCCCTCAGGACAGGCAGTTCCATCCCAGCCTGTGCCTTGCTGGCTTGGATTTATATTTTATGCATCTGGGCATCAGGGGAGCCAGGAGACTGGGGTTTAGGGAAAGGAGCAGTGGGGAGACAGACCCCGCACTGGTGACCAAATTTCCTGGCTCTGGATGCTAGGCTCAGGCCTCTTTCTCAGCAACTATCCATTGCTCCCGACTACCACCTCCAAAGAGCCAGTCTAACTAGGATGCCTCCTGCCCTGGTTGCTGCTGGTTGCTTGCTAAGCCAGCCTGCTCACAGTGGGGTGCAAAGCTGTTGGGTGGATCGGATCATAGTGTCACTCAAGGAACATGTATTGAACAAGAATTCTGCCAGCAACAGACAGTAGGCTTGCCTTGGACCAGTTCCAGTCCTGTGGGCAGAGTTGTACTGAAGTTGACATCTGAGGTTGGCCAGGGTGCTTAACCCGAGCCCAGGGAGCTCCATTCCCTTCCTAGAATCCTAGAGATTTGGAGGTGAGACTGGCTATCCTGTTTTAGCTCAGGAAGCCTCCTCTCACACATCTGGGGAAGATACCTCTCACTGTGTTTTAAAGAAAATGAATCAGGGTGTGTTTGTCTTTTCCCCCTAGGGTTAACTGGTGTCCGGAGAAGAACTGTAGAGTCCTTGCTCAGTGGTGCCTGGAAGGGGGCTGGCAGGACAGCAGTGTCCATGTGACCGTGCGGCTTAGTTAGACCAATGCCCCTTAAAGCCTCAAACCATTTTTCCCCCAAAAGGACTAACACAGGGCTGTTAGGGAGCTGGAACCCAATACAAATGACAGAGAAAGAGTGGCCAAGCAGAATTAGTCTGTGGAGGCCAGGGTGGAGAGCAGGGAGTGTGTTGAGGGCCCTCTCCAGACTCATTGGAGCAGGCCCACCACTCCCCAAGCTCACCCCTAGAACCATGGGGGCTCCCAGTTCCAACCACACATCCTGAACCCCAGAGTCCCAAGTGAAGCTGGGTGGATTGTCCTTCCCTAGGGCTTTTTTCTAGACCTCTGGCCTTGTTTACAGAAATGGATGTGTGTGTGTGTGTGTGTGGTGGTGGTGGTGGTAGTGGTGGGGACTCCCTTCTGATTAAATGCCACCCCACACTTCTCAAGGCCATTCTTTGAGATTCAAAACTTAGAGCTCAGAAGAAAGGCTCTGAAGTAGAGGGACAAGACTTTAGGGCCAGCCTTTAGTGTACCAGCAGCAAAGCCAAAGGGGCTTCCTGCTCCTCCAGTTAAGGGAGCCACTGTGTGGGGAGGCAGGATGTTTGCTGCCATCCTGTCATAAACCCTAGGCCACATCTGTCTATGACAGTCCCTCAGCATCCAGCCTTCAACTTCTGGTGAATGTTTGGGGTTTACCTCTCTCCTCACAGACTGTTTTAACCAAACCCCTAACACCTCCATTTCTGCTAGTCCTGAGCACTTCTAGGCTGCTGGCCCTTTTTAGGACCCCAACTTCCCTCAGGAAAGAACTCTGCTAGCTAGTTTCCTAGCTTTCTAGTCAGCCCTCAGCAGTTATCTCAGCAAACAAGTCTCTCCAGCCTCTACCATAAATATGCCTGTTCAGAGATAGACTGGCCTAAGTCCCAATGCACACACATCATGAGATAATTACATCTTATATACATACACATATCTCTACAGAGTTATATTCAAAAATGTCTATAACTCTACAGTCTAGACAGAGATAGCAGTATGTACATATAGAACTATAATTACTTATGTCTATTTTTATAACTATGCGGTTATAAATAGATGTGCCTATATATAGTGATAATAATATAGAAATATCCCCACAGCCATATACAGCTCTAAGTGGATGCTCTAACTACTGTGTATCACAATCAATAAGTATATATCTCCTGTTACATAATTCTAACAATATACATTTATCTATATAGCTGCTCAGAGATATAAATCTGTCAGGATATCAAATGTCCATAAAGCTGGATGGCTATAAGAGAGTCATATATTTTCCCGTATATAAATCTGCTTCTGTAACTGTATATGCACAAATACAATGGAAATAATTATATTCTCCTCAGGCATAAATCTGTAAATACAACTACAGCACATTTAGGTATGGTTAGAGATAGAGCAATATTTTGTAGACATCCGTCTGTCAATACAGCCACTGGTGCCTCCAAACAGAGAGAGTTATGGAGGGAGTTATAAATAAACTCTCCAGATGTGAATGGATCCGTAGAACTAGATGTAAACATGTCTCCAAGCTGTTCTTTCTTCTTTGTAAAACACTGCTGAGGAGAGCCACACCACACAGAGAAGGGGCTAAAGTACTGGGGCAACAGTATCCCCGAGATACACGGAGAGTCAGAAGTCTGCTGGACTTTGAGGAGCTAAGTAGGAGTGGGCGGAAGACAGTGGAGGTTCCCAGCGCAGGACTGAAACCCGTGGATCAGTCAGTCTCCTGGGCAGGTGGAGAGGCCTAAGAGGAAAAAAATGAAAAAACGAAAAGCTGTCTTGAGTCCTTTAGCCACCTCTTGGTCCCAAACCCTTTCAGGAGGGAATGCCCAACCGGCCTGAGAACTCACTGAGCCTAAGGCTCGCCCAAGTTGAGGTCTGAGCAATCCCGGCTGTACCCTTGCCTAGCCTCGCATCAGCCGACTGCGATTCAGATCTGGGCCTTTCTCTGAGTTCTGCGCATAGCTCTGGCTTTTAACCTGTTTTGTTTATTTTGTTCCATTGCCATTTTGTCCGGTTGATTATCTCAGCTCCTTCACCCAGTGCTACTCAAATTTGTGGAAGCCAAGAAGGATTCTTTAGTGTTTGCATGTGACTCAGTGGATCGCGCATCTCTCGGCTCTTTTCAGACCAAATGGTTCACCGTTGCTGAAAAAGAATCCAAACCTCCGAGCAGGTTTGTGACTCCAGTCTTTGAGAAGCTCTCCCGCTCGCTGATTATGGTCTTTTTTATCTTTTCTTCTCTCTCTTTTAAGAAGTTGGCTAGCGTTTGTTGTTATATTTTCCTTGTTGATCTTTTTTTTCCTCAGCACAGTTGTTTTTCGTTAGACCCGAAACTGCGGGGAGGATTCCTTTCCCGCGGATTTCATATTCCTACACTTCTGACTCCCACTTTCCTCTAATTAATTAATTACTAAAATGATCAGAAAGCTGTACCTGGAGAGAATGAGGTAGACGTAGCAGGAATCCGGACCCGGTCTTCGCTTCCTTTATGGAAATCGCTTGGCTCCAAGTTCGGAAAAGAAAAATTCAAAGCGCCCTAGCTCTCGCTACTTTTTAAGAAGGCTCTAGGGAGGGACTGTCCCCGGGAGCTGCCTTCAGGAGCTCCGGCCTCGCGCTCTTCCCAGTCCCCGGCGGCCATAAATATTTTTTCTGTTTCCCTCTCTACCACGGCACCTCTGCATCCCAGCGGCCCAACCGACTTCGGCTAACGTCTCATCCATCTCTGCCCTTCTGATTGACCCTGCACGTTTGGCCTCCTCTTTAAAAAGCGGGGGCTCCCAGAATGTACCCAAAGCCACTAACCACCCACATATGTGTGAGGGTCCCCTTTCTGCTTGCACAAAGCAAGCTAGAGAGAAAAAAACAAAAATGAGTGGCCTCCAGATCTTCCTTCGCTGGCCTGATGCCCCTGTCTGGAGAGAGGGGGTCCAAACCCTAGGTCTTTCAGGCCTTTCAAGAAACTAACTTCCTACCTTCCTATCTTTCTCTTTAGAGTCTGTGATGGTGATTCCTTCCTTCCCTAGATCCCTCCTCAAAGTATCCCCTTTGGTGTTTTATTGCGCTCCTGCTAAAGAGGGGCTGTTAATTACTGTTTTTATTATGTTATTTATTGTTATTATGATTGTTAGAGGTTTGTTCACTGGGGTTAGGAGACTGCAGCCTCACCCAAAGAGAGTGGGTACACACACACACACACACACACACACAAGTGCGGGCACACATATTTAAGTGCACACACGTATGCATCCACCAAATCCTGTTACCTTAAAGCCCCTGCATAACAATTCGAAGGAGTCAGGCCTTCTCCTACAGCAACACAAACAACACGCTGCCCACGCACACAGCTTTCAGGCCCAACACCACCCCCAGACCGATGCCGGATCCCACACGCACCCACACGCACCCGAGCTTGCAAAGCAAAGAAAAATACCTAAGCATCCCTTCTCTCCCACAATCTGGAGGGGCGAGTCAGGCCTCAGTCTCTTTCCCCTAGTCTCCCTCGCTTTCTTTTTTTTCTCCTTGTTTACAGCTTCAGAGAGCTCAAGGCCCATAAATCTTGAGGGGCCTACAGAGCGCAGAGCACATTTGTATGCATCGTTAGGACTCGCTAATACCTAAGCCCATTAACGAGCGTGTATGCGCGTGGTTTCCGGTGTGTATTAACTTATAGTTAAATTCTGGAGGAAAGGGCATTGTGAATTAACATATACCAAATCCATCACGAGCTTTTGTCATATCAGATCAGTCAGCGAGGGCTTTGGGGGAGCAAGGTGCCTGGGTCAGGGTGTGCCCACCTTCAAACTTTGTGCAGCCAACCTAGAGGTCCTGCTCAGGCCGGGCGGTGGTTCTGGTCCCCAGGCCAACCTCCTGCACACCTGCGGCTGAGTGGCAGGGCCTTGGCGAGCACAGAGAAGTAGGCGAGGGAGGCTGCTCAGCCCGTGATTGCCCGGCCGGCCGTCCGGTTTCCGATTTCTGGAAGAAATTCGAGAAGCTAGTGTAGTCGCTGAACTTTAATTAAACCGAAGAGAGGACAGTGGGAGGAAAAGGGGGGAAAAACAATTCGCGGAGGAGGAGGCTGGGATGCCGAGGGAGGGAAAGGAGTCCCGGCCCAGCGGAGCCTGGAGGTCTCTCTAGGGTCTGCACAGAGTCCTTGGCGCTTTTCCTTCCTCCTCCTCAACTACTCCGCCCAGTTGGGCGGTTAATCGCTGCCCTCTTTAAAAATAAATGGATAAGGAGTAAGAAGGAACAAGAAAATCTAATTGCATGGCGTGATTCAGCCAGGTGTTCCTAGTTCCAATGACTCAGGCTATCTTGGAACCCCAAGGATCTGGATAATTGGGCCTGCATGGACAGAGATGGAGCATGCCAGTTCTAGAGGGAGGACCGAGGAATTGAAGGTCCATCTCTAGGGGGTCCTGTAGAAAACGACAAAGACAAAAAAAAAAAAAAGCTGAATTATTGTGTCGATGTGGATCGGTTTGCCTATTTAAATATTGCAGAGCGGGCGGAGAAATCACAGATGCGGCCTGGCCAGTCTCCCTGCTGCCCGTGCAGTGTGGCCAAGGGGCGCAGGCCGGGCCCGGCAGACTGGACCGAGCCGGGCCGGGCTGGGGGAGGGGAGAGAGGCGGGCCCTCCCCAGGCACTGTGAACTTTAGCTGGGCCGCCGCCTGTCAGCCCCAGAAAGCGTTAAAGGTGCAGCGAGAGCTCGCGCCAGCCTCCGCAGCCGCCTTTGTACGCGTGATTTATGACTTCAATCTTGGTTCACCGAGAGTTCACACGGCTTTCGCTGCTGTTGAAGGTTAAAAGATGGTCTTCGCTTGACAAGTGGGACTATTGAAAATTCCTTCTTCTTCGTTTTTTCTTTCTTTCTTTCTTTCTTTCTTTCTTTCTTTTTTTTTTTTTTTAGAAGCGAAAAGCTGAAGCTCAGGAGAGAAAAAATGGGTGGGTGGGGGGACGACAAAGGTTGCAGGTGGAGTAAACTGTAAAGTGATAGGTCAGGAAGGTTTGTACCCCTACATTTAAAAAAATTTTTTTGTATCCAGTATTTGTATGTATGTTTGTGAAGGGGTTGGAGGGAGTCTAGGGGAACTGGGAACGAGTTTAGAGATTTCATATTTAGAGGCCAAAGGTATAGACACAGGAGGGGGCCATTTCGTGTTTCCTCAGTAAATTATTTATTGGCTTGGGTTACCATCCCTAAACTATTTTCCTCTGGAGACCAAAGCGGGCCAGCTAAGAGGGAAGCCAGCAAGGCTGCCTCACGCCCAGCGAGGGTCGATGCCCAAGTGAGTCACTTACCTGGGAAACTAGGCATCAAGTCCACTCTACTCACAGATATAGGCAAAGAAGTTTCTGCATCTCTTGTTCTAACTGACTCTGTCCTACTGTGGGCTCAGCCAAAGACATAGATTTAATACTGATGCAGGAGAAAGGATGCTTCACTAGGAAGGTGGAAAAGAGGCAAGAACATTGGGAGTTCAAGACCAATCGAGCTACAAAAGACCCTGACTCAAAAGATGATGATAATTTCAAATTCTCTGATGTGGGAATTTGGGGTCGTGCTGCACACTTAATGTTTTCTGTGACTGATGGGGTTTGGGACTGGACCCTGCTCCCCTCTGTTTCTTATATCTTAGGCTGGCTTACAACGCCTTATGTAGCCAAGGGTGATTTTGAGTTTCAAATCTTCTTGCTTCCACATCTTGAGTGCTGGCGTTCCGTGTGTGCCGCCATTACACCTAGTTTAGTGTGATACAAGGGATTGAACCCAGGTCTTCATGAATGTTAGGCAAGCACCATCTTCCCAATCTTGGAAACCCTTTCTAACTCCAGATCCTCTTGGTCTAGGAGCCAGTCCCTATAACCCAGTTCTTCCTTCTGGCAATTTAGAGATGGTAGCAGCACCTTGGTAGCTACAGTATCTCCTGATGGGGAGAAGACCCTTTAGGTCTTGCTCCTTGGAAGAGCAAGAGCTCCCTCCTTCTCTGAGAGAAGGCCCTCTGCTGTAAGAATCTGGTGTCTCCTTGATGCTCTTCAGAATTGTTTTAAACATATCTATCTCGGTAAATCTATCTGTTTAATATGTATGTATGTATGTATGTATGTATGTGTTGTGTGTGTGTTTATACATGCATGTGCATATAAGTGCATACGGAGGCAAGAGATCATGGAGAATGTGTAGGACTCTCCACACACCAGGTGGTTCCTATTTTTATTTATGTGTTAAGTCTGTTAGTGTGGGAATTTGGGAGGTTAGAAGTAGAGAGTAGGATTTCATGTTGGTATGCCTCACTACTTGGGGTGAACCTAGGACCTCATTCATGCTAGGCAATCAGTCTGTCACCTAGCCATGGCCCCTAACTCTGTAGATGTCTTCGCAGGAGATCAGAAACAGCCCCCCGAGTCTAGGTTCCAGCCAAAGTCTCCATATCGCAAGGGCCTACCTTTTGTTGGTGAGGTCTTCCACTACAAGAAGAGGGTTTATCACTGGCAGTCCTTATCATAAGGGAGAGGAGATGGCTAGAGAGTTGGCTCAGTGATTAAGAGCACTTGGCTGCTCTTCCAAAGAACCGAGGTTCAATTCCCAGTGCCCACATGACAGCTCACACCTGTTTGTAACTCCAGTTTCAGGCGATATGATACCTCATGTATGCAGACACTAGTGTAGGAAAAACATCAATGAGCATTTAAATACTAATACTAATACTAATACTACTAATAGGAAGAGAAGAGAAGAAGATGAGCCAGAAGGACAGAAAGGCTCTCTGGGACATCCGCCTTTCTTATGAGGAATACTAAATACGAATGCCAGAAACTCAGAACTGAGCTCTGAAGTCTCTAGGAGGGGTAGCCCTTTGGCCTTAGGAAGTACAGAAATGCAGAGTGGAGTTACATTTAGAAGCTCAGGGGTGGGTAGCCCTTAGGAGGAAGGACCAAGAAAACTTATAACTCTCTTCCAGGTCCTGGTAAGGAAGTGTAGCAGTGAACTTAATGGACTTCGGCAATAATGGCTGCTCTGAGGTCCCCTTCTTACCATCTCTGACTGTCCAACCTGGGAAATAATTCCAGCAGCCTGTGCCTCTCTGGAAATCCAAAATAATTATGAATTATTAATTCATAATTAAGAGCGTGGTTGTGAACATGGCTCTCCAACGGATCTCTTTGTTTCCTTGTCTTTTGTGGGGCAGAAGGCCTCCTCCATTAGCCCTTGCCCTCTGTAACAAGCAAACTGAGGCCTAGCTCCTCTCCAAGGCAGCTCTTGAACTTGGCCATTTGTGGAATGGCTGGCTGCCTCATTACAAAGCCAAGTCATATCTCACCTCGTTTAGTATTTGTGGTCAATACATTCCACTAGCCTCAGATTCAGCCATGTTTCTGAACAAAGTAGTGACTGGGGTGAGAGTCCAACTGGAAAAGCGGCTTGGAGGAACTCTGAGGAACTAGGAATGAAAGCCAGGTACCAGGACACCAGGTGCCAGCACATCTGAGACAAGAGTGGGTGTTCTGCCTCCCCTGCTTGAGGAAATGCTGTTCTCTCATACCTTCTAGGATCCCTGAATATACATGTAGCCTTTTTTTCTACCTCCTTTTCTCTGGATTCACCCCTAACCTTGACTTCTAGTGGCTGGGAATAGGGAGTCCCTAGAGAGGAAAGAGATCCCCATGATAATTTTCTTCTAAGGTCTTACCTTTAGGTCACCTTTCACTAGCATGGAAGAATTTATTCGTGCCTTTCTCTCTTCTCTCCTCTTCTGCAAATGTAGATTAGAGAGGCAGCTCCTAACAGATACACCTAGAGACAGAGAGAGGGAAGATATAATCAATGCGTGCCTTTAATCTCAGCACACAGGAGGCATGGAGGCAGGCAGATGGATCTCTGTGAGTTCGAGGCCAGCTTAGTCTACATAATGAGTTCCAGGCCAGCTGAGGCTATGTAGAGAGACCCTGCCTCAAAAAAAAATATGAATAAATGAAAAATAAATGACCAAAGTGGCTCACCTGTTTCTCTATTCTATCCCCTGAGATTAGGATCAGGGGAAATCCTCCTTTTGGGTTCCCCAACTCTTTGTTCTCTTCCACAGAGTCAAGCAGGTTTTCCTTCATGCTTGAGACCAGGCTGGCTGTAACACAAGATGCTTTCCAAAGGTCACTTAGGAAAGCCCCATATGTCTCTCAGGATTTGTCTGGTTGTTTCATTCATGGGATGGTCCCTGGAGTCACTCCATTCTCCATTTCCAAACTCACCTACTCTTTTCCTGAGCTACCTCGGCATTCCTTGGTCGTGCTAGAGGCAGGTAGGAAGATGGTGCAGGTGGTTTCTTGGAGCTTGCTAGTTTATTTATACTGTTTGATTCTAAATAGACTTGAGGGAAAAGGGAAGGAGCAACTGTGCCCTGCATCCTCCCCACGGCCCCTCCTCTGGACATTGGCTTTCCCGATGAAACAGTGCACTGTTGTTCCTGGACAACCATTCCCCATCATCTCTGTCCAAAGAGGTTGAGTTTCACCCTCCGTTCACCCCCATTAATCACCTCAGCAGCTAAACATCACCCAACCCCCTCTAGCTCTTTCTCTTCTTCTTGCCCTTAGTATTCATGGCGGGAAGGGCATTCCTCACTGCTGCCTGCCTCACAAAGACCCCTCCTCCGACCATGGTCCCTCCCCCTCTCCATCCACCAAGTCCATGATGGGCTTTATTACTCACTGCTCAGGGTGTTCTGGCTACCAGCTCCATTCCTGGACTACACCACCCAGCTGTGTCCACAGCCATTGCTGCTGTTCCATGTATATGCCTACTTATCGCATCTTTCTTCAGGGACCTACCTCATCCTGTCCCATACGCCTCTTCAGTCTTTCCCATTCTTCCTGTTACTCTAGCTGCTTGTACTCCAACCCCAGTCCAACCTTTTCTTTACCACTCCTAAGATAACCCCTAGGCCTTTCAGATGAAAGGCACTGAAGTCCTTTCCTCCCAGCTTTGAGAAACAGAAATGCGGGATGATAATACAGTGGCTAAAACATAGGTTTTGGATTCAAATCCCAGAGCTGTCACTTGCTAGTTGCACAACTGTAGGCAAGTAAATTAGCTTTTCCAAACCATCCCTAAAATGGGTATATCCACTGGCCTCACAGAACTGTTGCACAGATTAAATTAAATTGTATTTGCATAGATCCAAGCATGCAGCAGGGGCTTGATAAATGGTGGTTATTAATATCAGAAGCTTCTCGGAAAAACAGAAAGTGTTGCTCTTCAGATTCTAATAAGAATAAAGGAATTGCCTCCTGTAGCACCTGGGTGCATGGGATAAAAATGACACGGTCTTGCAGATACGTAGGGCTCCTTTGCAAAAGAGCCATATTATTATTATAGCCATACAGGGTCTCAACTTTGGCTTGTACATTGGAACACCTAGGGGATTTTCTAAAAAAAAAAAAACAAAAAAACAAAAAACCCAAAAACCCCTAGTGCCTGGACCCCACCTCCTGAAATTCTAATTTGGTTGGCCTAGAGTAGGATCCATGCATTTGGGGGGGAAAAAAAAACAACTTTAAAAGCCACTCCCCAAGAGATGCTAATGAATGGCCTAAAGTTGAAGTGTGTCCTAGGAAGAGATACAGAAGATGAAGGCCTCTACTCTGGATTCTGGCCATTGTTTCAGTAGCAGCCCAGTCACTTAGGAGTAGCTTTTCTTGAGATTCCAGATTTTCAGGCGCTCTCATCTTTTTCATTTCCTGCAGTTATTAGGGTTTAGACAGGGCTCACTCCAGGAAGAGACAGAAGACTGGGCAAATTAACCTCTTAGTATCCCTTGCTCATCAGAAAAGCACATGGTACCAGTGGCAGAGGCTGAGGCAGCTTCCTCCTGGAGCAGGGAAATTCGCTGTTGTATAGTAAATGGTGTTTCTACCTGGTTGCTACAATAATAGGGCAAGCAATTAGGATACACATTCCCAGGATCTTTTCTTAGATTTCCAAAAAGATAAATCACTCCTTGGAATAGAATCTGCATATTGTAATTAACTAATAAATATTTCATGCCTGGCTCAAACTTTCTCCTTTTCTATTTAATGGCCACAAACTTGAGCACTGAGAAACAAGGGGCAGGACTTGCTGAGGATCCCCTGCATCAGCCTTAGGGGAGGTGACTGTCTGCTTTGCAGCCTTGTTTATTTTCCTCTTGTCCTGTTAGGAAAACATTGCTCACCTGGAGAAAATCAGGTCACAGGTGGTAGATGATGTGATTTGGAATTGTTGGCCTCTGTCCTGACCTCACCAGGAGAGGCCAGTCCCTGGTGACCCTGGGGGCACTGGGAGCAGCAGCTTTGGAATTCAAGAGCCCCATGTTTGGAGACAAGTTTTGTTCTGCTACTCATTAACACAATGGCTTTAGGCCTTCCTTCACCTGAAACTTAGTTTCTTCGTCTGTTAAACAGGCATAGCAGTTTTTAGTTTGCGGGGCACTCATTATGGATGATAAGAATTCATAATCAGTGATACTGTGTTGCAGCTTTCCTGCACCCATCCCCCACCCCATGCGTATGTAACAGTCTATTGAATGCTGCAAGGATGGTGAATGTCTTATCTCACCTTATCAACAGCCCTGTTCTGGGAGTGTCTTATTCTTTCTGGTTATTATCAGTGTTTGGGGAGTGAGGGAACTGGGCACCTAGAAGCTATGCATCTTGCCCAGGATGTAGTAGTTAAGAACACAGATCTGCACTCTAATTGTAGTTTTAAACATAGGTTCTGTCGGTTAATAAATAGCTCTGGAATGTAGTGTAACTTACTCAACAACTAAGAAGCCTCAGCTCAAGGCTCAGTTTAAGCCTCAGTTTTTTCATCTCTCAGTTGGGGATGATGTGAGGGGCACTGACTTGGAAGAAACTTGTGAGGATTAAATGAGCAGTGCCCACAGAGTGCTCAGCTCAGTCCTGGCACACAGAAAATGCCCAATGAATATTTGCTTAGGTTATTATTATCAGCAGCACTTCAGGGCCATGCTGAGGTCACCATCACCCCCCTCCCCAGGGCCATGGTGTGTCTTGTTCTTTGGCATTTGGAACATGAGCGTGTGAATTTTCCAGAAGCCACAGAGCTGCTCTTTCGTTACCTCCACCACACACACTTCAATACCCATGACTCAGAAAAAGGACACTAAGCAGATTAGGACTCCATTTGGGGAATTAAATCAAAACTCAAGACTAACTCAATTTGGTTCTGAGGAGAGGGAAAGGTTAAAAGGGAGTGAGCAGGCGTCTGGTGTGCTCTCCAAAGTGTAATTGGTCTGGATCCCCCAGTCTCTCCACCCCTCCAGGGTGGTGCCCAAGGGGGGCTCCCCTGGGGTGGAGGAATGATAACTTCAAACCTAAGCAATTTGGCAGATGCTGGGGAATGGTCCCAGAATACCTCCCCAAAGGGGATCCTCCCTCACAGCTCCTCATCGCCCTAGCCCTGGGTACTGGGGGACCTCAACACTGGGTTCAAACTGAGGGTCAATAGGTAGGCCTCAATAAAATAGCGAGTCCTACAGGGAAGAACACCTACACCCAGTCTGGGTTGCTCTGAGGTGTTGAAACACTGACGATAATGCTCTCTTGTTTCTAGTGTATCTATTTAGCCTGAAAGTATGCTGAGCGCGCATGCCCAGAAGCGACTTCCATGTAAATAGCTACTCATCCCCATACATTTAGCTCAGATTATTCTGAGCACTGTAAACTAAAAATAAAAGTCAATTCTTCTTCAGGGAGAGTGATAATTTTGCTCAGCCTTTTCTTCTGTGTTCTCAATATCCTTCACTCAAGCTGTAAATGGCCACTATTTCGCATTACACAAAAGGGGAAATTGAGGTTCGAGGAGACTAAGCAGTTGTTCAGAATTACTGATTAAGTGTGGATACAAGGAAGATTACAAAATCTTGGGGCGAGAGGACAAGGAAGGGCTGGATTGACCTAACTTGGAAGTACTAGGCACTTCTAAACCCAGTGATCAGAGAGCGCCTCGGAGCTAGGAGGAGGGGCGAGGGAGGGACTCCTGGGCGGGCCAAACAGTGGGGCCTCGGGCGAGAGCGTCGCCAGCAAGTCCTCATTCTGCGATTACTGTCAGGGGACCATCCATCAGCACAGCCCAGGACGCTTGGGCCAGACTGCCCGCCGCCCGCCAGGGTCTTTCCAGATCGCATTAGCCCTGCCCAGGGCATAGTGCCGCACTGGTTATGAGCGGGTTGCACTGGTCAGGGGCGGGCACTGCAAACGGCAGGACCTTAGAAAAGAGTCCTCAAGAGCTTCCAGTTCCCAGCCTTCACATCCCAGGTCCCTGGGTGATGAAGAGATGCAGGAGAGAAAGGAAAATGCACAGAGAACGGGAGGCCCCAGAAAGAAAACCAACAGGAGCAGAGGGGAGGAAGCAACCCCATAGCCCCTGTGGGGCAGAGAGGCTGAGAGGCAGTGTAGAGGCGGAAGGTAATAGCAGTAGGGGAAAAAGAAGGTAGAGAGACTCTCAGAGGGCTGGAAAATACCCTCACTAGCACAGAGTGCCTGTAACCCTGGCATTCAGGAGGCTGAGGCAGGAAAATAAGGAGTTGAAAGTCAGCCTAGATAGATTGTCAGAGGCAGCAAATACCTTACAGGTAATTCCTCCCAGTCACTTCCACCCCTCATTTTAGAGGTGAAGAATCAGGTCCAGGAATCCCATTCCATACCTGCAGACCCACTCGGATAGCACTTGGCCCTGACTCACAAGTTCCTTCAAGCCACTGTGCTTTTAAGTATCAGCTTTGGGCTGGGCCCAGGGTATGACTGACAGAGGATCAATTCCTCTCCCCGGAAGCTGCTGGTTCTGAAAGTTGAAATATGACTGGAGATTGAAGAAGAAGCACATTTATGTCCCACAGTGTGGAGCCACATTTTTTTTTTTAGTAGAAGCAGAGTTTAATGTTTATTTTACATGTGTCTGCAGATGCTGGTACAAGAGTAAGCACTTCTAAAACTCCCAGCATGGTTTTCAGAGTGCAGAGGCAGGAAGGTAGTGATGTGTTCATGTGACCAGGGACTATGAGTGGAGGGAGCCCTCTGGCCCGCACACACTCTGGGGAGGGCTGAATACCAGCATTGAGCAGCAGGTATGGGACACGGCCCTTGTAGCTTTGAAGCAGCTCCTATAACTACATGCCCCCAAGCCACCACATGACCCCATTGCTCAGAATCATAGCTCCTTTCCAGGATACCTTCTATCCAATCTGTTAACTGAGGTTTATTCAGCTATATAATTGGAATGCTACATTTTATCCCTCACCTGTAGAAGAATATCTGGTTGTAAATATTTCTCCACATCCGTCCATTTATCAAAATCTTTTTTGATGCCTGATGAGTAGCAGACACCAAAGCCTAGAGTTTCCACCATTGCTCGGGGAAGGCTTTAGTGAGACTCTCCACACAGCACCATGTGAGACATTATGCCAGACAGGGGGCTCCAGATGCTTGGTCCCTGTCCACATAGATGGTTTGGCATCTCTCTGGCTTCCTCCCCAGTCATTGCTGGCTCTACGATATGATGGAGTCCCCAAATTCTTTTCAATTCATAGATAATCTTATCATTGCTCCTTCCTCCTTGAAAACAGTGTCTGAGCAGCTCCCTAGGGCTTCCACAACCACTCACTGGCAGTCAGAAGTGCTTGCTTCAGTCTAAACTGGATCCTTCCTCTACCATAACCCAACATCACCACCTTAATTTAGGGTTTTGCCATGACACATAGCCACTTTCTCTACAGTGTCTGTCCACCCAAGGTTGCTAACCTTGTCTTAGGTAGTCAGACAGGCAGAGATTCCTGTCAACAGGAAATCTGAATCTTCTCTGAAACAAGTGTTTGCTACTCAAGTCAGGATGGTTGTCTTATAGGAGGCTCTTTTCTTCTGGGGTACAATGTGAGTTTCTAATTCCAGCATCTTAGTTTCTGTAGCAGTCCTCAGGGAGATCTGGGGTAGAAGGCTTAGGAAATCAGCAGACCCAGGACATGAGCAATTTTGTTTCCTATGTCCTGTTAGAGCCCAGCTCCTAGGAAGAGGTACTGAGAGGGTTTGGCCTGTGGATACACCCACAGTCAGCCCCAGACTGAAGACTCAGCTAATAGTATCAGTGTGATTCCTTCTTGTAGGTCATTTGTGCCACTATCGACACTGTATCCAGAGCAGGTGTCAGCAAGAGGCCTTGGCAATGACTCTGTGTCTTTGGATTAACTTCACATACATTGTTGCGGTGCCCAGTGCCATGCTCAGTGTCTGGCACAGAATACATGCTCGTACAAATGGATGAATAAAGAACCCCAGAGGAACGATCAGAATCCTCAATGAGAGGCTGGAAACAGAGACACACAAAGGTTAACTGATTTACTCAAGGTCACATGTCTTGTCTGGAGCCAGGCCAAGTTTCTGTGGAGAAGCAGTTTGATACTAGAAGGTTTTAGAAGGGAAGGAGGCAAGGACAATAGGAAGAAACTATCGAACATTCCCCAGGTGGTACAGAAGAGAGCTCAAGAGATAACTTGCTGAGAAAAAAATGAGGTTTAAGATGGAGTGCCTTTAAAAACCATTCATGGAAGGTTAATCCAGAGTAGACACACAGTTCTGCAAATAACATGTGCAAGTCAGTGAGCAGGGCAGGCCACTAAAGATCAGACACAGAAAGAGCTGACTCTGAGGTCGAGATAACCAGTCCCCAGATCTTTGACAACCTTAAAAGATGTGTGACATCCACCACCCTTGTCCCCTCTAGGGTTCTGGGAAAAGGAGGTTCTGGATAAAGTACACACTGACCAAAAGGGCCATGTCATTGTTCTCAAGTTCACACTTCTGCTGCTGTTCTTATTGCTTTTATCTGATTTTAATGATTTTTTTTAAAAATAGGAAATACACAAACATGTTTCACAATTCAGACAACATCAAAAGTTATAATATGGGGACGGGAGAGGTAGTTCAGCAGTTAAGAGCACTGGCTGCTTTTCCAGAGGACCTGGGTTCAATTCCCACATGGCAGCTCACGCCTGTCTGTAACTATAGTTCCAGAGTATCTGACGTCCTTTCACATACATGCAGACAAAACGCTAATGCATATAAATTAAAAATAAACCATTAAAAAATTATACCATGGTCAGCAACTATGCCTGCCAGCTTTGGGATTCAAGGTCACCCACATCCTCTCTCCATTATAACCACTGCGACCACTGTCTTGGATAACTCCATATATACATAAATATATGCTTTTCTTGGTTTGAATTTTGAAGTCACTGCAAAACTGCACTGAGCTCTGGGGTTTGGGTGGAGGTGGCAGTGGCAGATGCAGGTGGGTGGCCAGGGCATCGCTGAGGGTCCAGAATCCTTGCTAGGGTGTGTGCTTGAGAGCCAGGCTTACCCATACTAGGCTAGCGCAACCTTCTGCCTCAGAGCAGCCCAGACTTTATGTTACTTGGATGAGATTTACACTTAGCCAGGTCCTGTGGGACAGAACCAGGCCCCAGGGTACCCTTCACTACCTGTCACATTGTTGGCAAGGGACATTTAACTTCAGTCTTCAGATGTAACCCTTGGCCTTTTATTATGCCCCTGGGGAGAAGAACATGTTGAGATGATAGACTCGGGAGACAACTCAGCATTTTCTGTCTTACGTATATGATCATCCAGGAGGCCTCCCAATCCCACGGGTGTCCTTTATTATATTTTCCTGACTTGGAAGAGTGGTGCCAGCCCTGTTTGATCTCTGCTTCCCAAACCCCACCTGAAGAGTGCTGGTCCCAGTTTCAAACCCTTATTCTCTCCCAGAACATCCCTGCCAATTTTTGTTTTGGCCTGAGAGGAAAGAGATAGGCCCAAGTTAAGCCTGGACCCAGGAAGGCTCTCTCTGCCTTCCATTTCAACCTCTTGCCCAGATAACCTCATTCCTTGCGTTTTCTCATTAAACAGTTATCAAGCACTAGTCCAGGTTCTTAGAATGTATTAGTGATAGAAAGACTCCTGTATAATGTTTACATGCTGTCTGGGAGATGCAGAAATGGGAAGACACTTATTAACTTAAATAGGGTTGGCAAGATAGCTCTGTAAATAAAGATGCCAAGTCTGGTGACCTGAGTTTGATCCCCAGTGCCCACGTGGACGTGGTGGGAAGAGAGAAGGAACAGATTCCTGGAAGTTGTCCTCTGATCTCCACACATGTACCATGGCATATGCGCGCGCACACACACACACACACACACACACACACACACACACACACACACACAAACACACGTGTCTGCACAAGCACACAAACAAACAAACAAAAAAAACACCAAATAAATGTATTGCAAGGCATGGTGGTGCACATTTTCAATTCCAGGATGTGGGAGGCAGAAGCAGGAGGATCTCTGTGAGTATGAGGACAGCATGATCTACACAGTGAGATCCAGGACAGCCAGGACTCCCTAAATCAAACAAAAAGGTGAAATTGTTAAATGTTGATTACATGTTAGAGAAAAGAAATAAGCATGGGAAAGAGGCTTCAGGATAGGGGAACCCTGGTGACTTTCAGCAGTACTTTATGTGGTCTTATTGAGAGCAAAGTGTTCGCACAAAGACTCAGAGAGGAAAGACCAGCGAACCTCACAAGTAGTGTGACCAGAGGTCAGAGCACCCAACAAATTTGTGGAACACACACATGAACTTGGATGGGAGTCAGCGAAGAGTGTGGGGATGGCCTCTCTGAGGCAATGAAGGTGATTTGGGGTTATGGCGACTAACTGATGGGTATCACTATTTACCCCTAGTAAAAAAACAGAAATGAGAAGCATTAGACTTCAAGTTTAAAAATGTTCCTATTTTAAAAAATTAAAAATAGATTTTCTTCCATGGGGACTCACTGAGACTGAACCAAAGAGCATGCAGGGGCTGGACCTAGGCTCCCTACACATTGATAGCAGATGTGCAGCTTGGTCTTCATATGGGTCCCCTAACAATTGGAGCGGATGCAGTCTCTGACTCTGTTGCCTGCCACTGGATCCCCATCTCCTAGGTGGACTGCCTGATTGAGCCTCAGTGGGAGAGAATGTGGTGCCCAGGCCTACTGTGACTAGATGCCCAGGGTGGGGTGGTACCCAAGTGTGAGTTCCCCTTCTCTGAGGAGGAGAGGGGGTGATGGGGATAGGGATTTGGAGGGTGGGACTGGGAGGAGAGTCAAGATGGGGAGGGGGAGATGTGATTGGGATGTAAAGTGAAGGTAAATACATTTTTAAAAAGAAAATAGATTTTCTTGCTGGGCAGTGGTGATGCCCACCTTTATTCCCCACACCCTGGAGGCAGAGGCAGGCAGATCTATGAGTTTGAGGCCAGTTTGATCTACAGAGTGAGCTCCAGGACAGGCAGGGCTACACAGAAACCCTGTCTTGAAAAAAATTAATTTTAAAAAGTTTTTCTTCATACGATGTATTCTGATTGTGATTTTCCCCTACCCCATTCAGATCCACACCTTTTCTGTCTTTCCTTAGAGAACAATCAGGTATCTAAAGAATATGAAAGGTCTGCAAGGGGTGTTGGAAGATAAAGGGAGACAGGTGGAAAGGTGACCTTGGGAACCCAAGTGAGAAATGGTAGCTTGGATCAGATTGGCAGCCCTGGCTAGACGGATGCTGGGGTTAATGGGAATCTCTCTTGTGTATGTAGAAGGGTAAGAGTTCTGGGAAGGTGTGTTCAATTACCAGCCCTGGGCCACCCCAACACCGAGGGCAGAATTCCAACCAGGGCCACATAGGTCCTGAGCTGCTGCCTAGGAGCAGGAGCGGTTTGACAGAGGAGCAGAAGCAGCCTTGAAGCCAGCCCAGCCACAGGCTTTCAAGCCAGGGGAAGCGGCTGCCTCTCTAAAGAGGATATGATGGACAGTTATTGAAGGCGCTCAGCTGGGGGGCTCCACTCCAGTCTTAATCTGAGCCGCCCTGGAGGAAATCATAACCAGCTCTTAAAAACATGTTAAGAGCAAAGCTGGTGTGTGTGTGTGTGTGTGTGTGTGTGTGTGTGTGTGTGTGTGTGTGTGTGTGTTTGAGCGGAGTTTCAGACAGCTTCTTAATACTGGGGGCCTCCGGGCCTTTGATTCCTTACTCTGTCGCCTTGCCCTCTCTCCCTATCTGGCTCGTGTTTATCAGCCAAGTCATTTAAATCACACTTGTTCCCTATAAACATTTCACTTGAAATGGCATCCACCACTCCAGAAGTGCATCTATCACAGCTTGTGGGTATACTTGAGGAGCGGGGGTGGGGGTGTGTGTGGGTGGGGTGATGGCTCCCTAGCTCTCTCTCCAGCCCCCCCCCCAATCCTCCTCCCCTGGACCACATTCTCAGGTTTCCCACTGGAAGACTAGCTTCCCCTTGGTGTAACTGGGTACTTAGTGCCAGGATTGTTTACAGTGCTAGCATGGCCCCGGGCTCCTGGGAGCAGCAGCCTTATAGAACATTTCTCTATCGAAGCTCAATAAACACACCTGGCTCCTAGCTCCCTTAGCACCTGGTGACTCCACTAGCTTAGTTTCCTGTGGGCTTACGGGGGAAACACAGGGTAGGAAGGGGGAAAGAAACAGGACTGGATCTGCACAGGGCTGTCTGCAGAGTTTCCAAGTGTTTATAAGCCAGGCCCCAAATAAAGCTGGCCTCTCACCATTCCCGTTTCCTGGCCAGATACCCTCCTTGCCTGAGGCAAACACTCTTCTTGGCGAAGTGTGGCTTGCCAGGCATCTTCAGAAGAGCCAGGCAAGCTGTGGAAGCTTACCTAGCCAGAACTGGAATGAGCAAGTGGGCTTCAGAGGCTTCAACCGGTTTCTCTATGTCCAGACCAGGGGCAAGAGGATAGGCAGATAGATGGGTCCATTTCCAGAGGACCGGAAACTCTTCTTCAACGCTTCTTTCAAATTTTACCAAGTCCTTGCTGCTACTCTGAAGCCTCTGTTGGCGTTTGGAGCTGGGGTGGGAATCATTGTATGACTCCTTTCCCCAGTTACATTTCTTTAGCCAGTGTTGCATCATGGGAAGGGCTTCCCAAAGGCCCGCCCTAGACACAAAGGTGATAATTCCTCTGTTCCACACTTGTGATACTGACATCAGGAGGCTTCTGAGTGAGGTCCCCAGAGTCCAGGTGAGACCCTATGAAGGTGGGAAGGGGGCAGCACTGAGCATGGGAGAGGTCCAGCAGGGGCGGAAGTCTCTGTCTTTGGGGGGTCAGGTAAGGTCCCTTTACAAGCCAAATGAAGAAAAAGAACTTCTAAGGGGAGCTTATGACTCCATAAAATAAAAGGCCATAATTGGGAGCGATATCTAATTTATCTATTGAATGCCTCCTACGTACTCTTTTATCACTTAGATGGACAGAGTATAATTGGTGTGCTGAACGCCATCAATCTCAGGGCCTGGGCTTCCTGCGCTGGCTACACCTATTACTGTCAGATTATGACACTGTAATACCAAGATCAATGACATTTTAAATGTGCTCCAGTTATGGGCAATTGCTGACAATAAAAACAGTGACAAATTGATGAAACTTGGGCAGCGATGATCTGGTGTCAAAAATAAACCATAAATAACTACTTTCCAAACTGGGAGAGGTGTCTGGGACACCCGCTTAGTGGGAAAGGCCTGAGGAGAGGAGGCTCTATTCCACCCCAGTGCCTGGGTTTTTCCCAAGGGAGCCTTTATTCTTGGGAACCATCCTCCAGGTGGCCCTTCAAGGTCCCGGCAGAAAGACGAGACAGGAACCATCTTTGGGGAGGCCTGAGGCTCCCTTTAGAGTGAATCGAGACTTTGAGAAGCATCTGTGTGGCTGTCCAGGTGGGCATAGACGGTTTACTGAGTGGTTTTCCCATAGCCTACACCATGGAAAAGGGCAGACTGGCTGAGCTATGGAGCCAGCACTAAAGCTGAGAGGACCTGAAACTCTTGGGCACGGGCAGGCTCTATCTTCTAAACCAGCTTGGAAGAACCTGGATCCAGATGCCCAGCCAGGAGCTGGGCTCTTTCTCCACCAACCCTTCCCCACTTGAAGGCAACCCCGTACCTTTGGCTAGCTGAGCTATTTTGGGTAACTCACAGTGAACCTCTTTATTTTTAAGGAATTTATTTTACTGATAGCATCGCTCTCACCAACCACATCTTGGATTTATTTATTAGCATTTTGATAGGTGTTTGTGTTATGGTCTTGGGGGTCCTGCTGAATGCCTGCAGAGGTGAGAAGACCACTGGAGGTTCTCTCCTTTCACCATGGATGGAATTCAGGTTACCAAATTCACGCATCTCTCTGACTTACTTTCTATTACGGGCACTGTGGCTCAGGGTAGTATCCCAAAGATCACCATCACCAAGCTTTCTTGTGCAACTACTACATGCCAAGCTCTGTTCCAGGAGTCTCTCACAGGTATTATTTTTTAACTCCTATAGCACCCTGTGAGATGTGGATTATTTTTCAAGTTTTGGAAGTGAGGACAGAGTTGTAGGCCCAGTAATTTGCATAAGAGACAGAGCAAGAAAGGAAAACTAGGATGCTGACCCCACCCTTTTCTTTCTTTTAAGATTTACTTATTTTTATTTTCTGTATAGGAATTATTATTATTTTTTGACTTGCATGTATGTCTTTATACTGTGTGTATGCCTGGCGCCCATGGAGACCAATAGAAAATCCCCTAGAAGTGGAGTTATGTATAGGTGGCTATGAACTACCATATGAGTGCTGGGAATCAAACCTGGGTTCTTTGGAACAACAGTGCTCTTAACAGATGAGCCATCTCTCCAGTCCAATCCTCTTCTTATCAATTGCTGCGTTTATAGACGACAGTAAGGAGCTCCCTTGAAAGCTGATAGGTAGTTGTGGGCAGAGGAAGGCACAATCCAGCTTTTCTGAGTCTCCTTATATTCCACATACTCTCCAGAACTTACAAAGGTCTCCTTCTCTCAGGCTATGGGGAGATGAGGTGGGATGGGGGTACCCTTCTTTCAGCCAAGTTCTAGCTGTGGCCTCTAATAGGCAGCAGGGGGCCCTTTCTGCTTTGGAGCCTCAATGGAGGGACGAGGCTGCTTTGCAGCTGTATGGCCTCAGGCTAGCTGTGGGCTTGTGTGTGTTTCAGGTGGCTGTGAAAACTGAAACAACATGATACAAAGTATCTGGCTCTGAGCCTGAGGAACAGTAGAACCTCACTAAATGGTGGTCAGACAAGTATAGCCTGGCACAATGGTAAGGAAGTTTAACAATTACAAAATAATAAAATAAAATAGCTGACCACCTCAAAACTTGGGGAGTTAAAGCAGGAAAATTAAGAGTTCAAGCTCACCATGGGCTATAGAATAAGACCCTGTCTTACTCACCTAATAATCCCAGCATTCAGGAGGCAGAGGCAGGCAAATCTCTGAGTTGGAAGCCAGCCTAGTCTACAGTTCTAGGACAGCCAGGCTACATAGAGAAACCCTGTCCTGGGAGTTGGGAGGCAGGGAGAACACCCTGTCTCCAAAAAGTAAAGCATAGTAGACTAGAGATATGGCTCAAAGGTTAAGAGTACTTGTTGCTCTTGCAGGGTGTGGTGGTTGGGATAAAAATGGCCCCTATAGGCTAATATATTTGAATATTTGGTCTTCTGTTGGTGGAACTGTTTGGGAAGGTTATGGGGCAGGGCCTTGTTGAGATGTGTCACTGAGGTTTTGATATTTTTAAAAAAGATTCACACAATTTCCAGTGATACTCTTTGCCTCCTACCTGAGGATCAAGATGTAAGCACTCAGCTATTCCTGCCACCATGTCTTTGCTCCACCATTATGTACTCTAACCCTCTGAAACCATAAGCACCCAATTAAATGCTTTCTCTTATAAATTCCTTTGGCTATAGTGTTTTAGCACAGCAATATAAAAATAAGACACAGAGGACCCAGGTTTGGTTCCTAGCATCCATATGGTGGTTTTATAACTTCAGTTCCAGAGGATTGGATGGCATTTTCAGACCTCTGAGGGTACCAGGGATAAATGTGGTGCGAATACAGTCTTTCAGGCAAAACACTCATCTACATAAAATAAAAATAAATTAAATGTAAATCCACAAAAATCATGCAAAAGAGAGAGTTGTTGTGGACCACACTGTAGCTTATAATAACTAATCAAGATTCCACAGCAACACATCAGTGGCTGCATACTGCCTTGTCACACAATATACAAGAAATTTCAAAGTCACAGAAAAATCTGTGTGTGGATGTTCTGATGTATGTGTTCATGGGGGTGTCTATTTCTGTGTGCTTGTGTGTGGAGGCCATTCCTTAGTTGACAATCACTTTTCTTTGAGACAGGGTCTTCCTATACCTAAGCTACACTGACTGGTCATCGAGCTTTGTCTTTGCCTCCCGAGCAGGATACCATGCCAGACTTCTTCACATGAGTCTAGGAATTGAATTCAGATACTTGGGTTTTTGCAAAAAGTACTTTACCAACTGAGTCATGCTTCCAGACTCACAGAGTACTTCTGATAGCAATTTAAACATTTTAATTATTAAACTGTGTAAAAAGCAAGGCTGGGTGTATATGTGTCTGCACTTAATTCTAGCACTAGAGGCGTTGTATCTCTACAAGTTGTAGGCGAACCAGGAATCCCATGTCAGCCAGGGTTCAAAAAACAAAAACAAGAAAGAAAAGAAGAAAATTTAAAAAGAAAGCATAAAAACATTTTTAAAAAAGCATAAAACATATTATGTAATAGTATGCAAAGTTTGAATAATTTTAAGGCAAAGCCACAAGGACTCAAAAGAATTTGGATGGCCAGGCACAGTGAGTGGTGCACACCTGTGCTGAGGAGGCAGAAGGCTGAGAGTAGCACGTTTGAAAGCAGCCTGGTGTTCACGCAGATTCTGGGCAAGCCAGGGTCTATGTAGTGAGTCCTATCTTAAGAGAAAGCCAATCTGGTCCTATTCTCTTATTAATGAAAAATCCAAAATTGTGTGTAATACAAATAGAGTGTGTATCATTCTATTTTCTTTAACATGTGCTAGGGAGGTAGGGAGGGAGGGAGGAAGGAAGGAAGGAAGGAAGGAAGGAAGGAAGGAAGGAAGGAAGGAAAGAAGGAAAGAAAGAGGGAGGGGAAAGAAAGGGAGAGAAGACAGGTCCTTGCAGACTGACTCCTGGGTCCAAGTTTACCTTCCATCCCCTAATATTAAAAGGATTTTGGCAGAGAAGCTTGAAACCCCCTTGTTGAGTGGATGGATAGAGCTTGGACAAGAACCAGGGTTTCTGACTTCTTCACCCTTAGGTATTTTTTCTTTGTTTTTGTTTTTGATTTTGTTGTTTTTGTTGTTGCTGTTGTTGTTGTTTTGACCTTGTGACAGGAGTTTATTTAGTACACAGAAAGAATTGTACACAGTAGGCTGGACAATAATAAGGGTACAACTTGCAATGCAAAACCACAGGCTTTATGTTTTCCTCTTCACTTTTAAGGTATTATAACATTTGTTTATTTTGTGTGGTTGGGGGTGAGTGAGCCACCATATTTGTGTGGGCTCAGAGGACAATTTGCAAGAGTTAGTTCTTTCCTTCCAAAGTGTGGGTCGTGGAAGGTGGGTTTCAAGTCATTAGGGTTTGGTGACAAGCACCTTTACCCAGTAAGCCATGTCACCCACCCCTTCTCTCTTCAAGAGAGTAGTACTGAACAAATACTGTTTTTCCTTCTACATTAAGACCATGATGTGTGGGAGGGATTTCTTATGTTATTTTTAAATTTTTGGGGACTTTCCCCAGACGGGGTTTCTCTGTGGAGCCTGGAATTTGAGCTGTAGACCTGACTGGTCACAAACTCAGAGATCTGCCTGTCTCTGCCTCCTGAGTGTTGGGGTTAAAGACATGTGCAAACATGTTCAGCTGTATGGTAACTTCTTTTAAAAACTATTTTTATTTGAGACAGGATCTCACTATGTAGACCTGGTTGGCCTTGAACTCACAGAATTCTGCCTGTCTCTGCCTTCTGAGTGCTGGAACTAAAGATGTGTACCAACGTGGCAGGAGCATGTGCAATTTTAGCTTCAGACTTTATTGTTAACCTCTGTTTAATAATTACTAGCGAAATCCACGTCATCGACTAACAGAGTAGTCACACTTCATAGACAACCACTAAGAGGCCTGGAATTTCCTTGGATTCTTCTGGGAAATCCCCAAAGCTATCTACAACTCGGCTCCTTTTAAGTTTTATGCTTGGAAGGAGGTCGTCAAGATCCACTCTTCTTTTCTGATGGTCGTCCCCATTGGCCCATTACCTAAGGGACCTCTGTGTCTCTGCCTTCAGGCTGCTCACAGCTTGAAGCAGCCTTGCCTTTAATTGTCCCCATGCAGTCTTGGACCTGTGAGAAAGACTGAAGGACATACCTACCCGGGGTTTTATTATCTGACTCAACAGGCATCTCTTCCCTGATTGCACTCTATGAAGAACACCCTGGCTAGCTGAGCAAGTCACATGACTGCATCGCATGTTTCCCCCACACTCCTTTAAGGTAGGAGTCTACATGGCCTGATGTTCAGAACTCTACTCTGAAGAGTATAGGGGGAGGGGGTGTACAGAGAAGTAGTATTTTGTAGGCTGCAGTGCTGCACTAAAATGAGAAACCTGCAAAAGTCGGCATGAGACAGGCTGGTTTGGTGAGTCTTTTGGTGACTGAAGGGGTCGAACCCAAAGAAGAAGACACCATCAGGATTTAAAGGCAGGAGAAATAGAGTTCAAGATTATTCCAGGAATAAGGGAAGTAAGTTCACGGTACTTAACCAGAACCAGAACCCAAATAATTATAAAGCCATGCTATGGGATGCTCAAGGAGAAGTCAAGAAGAGGGACAAAGGCAGAGAATACTGGGGCTCAGAAAAATGGGTGCTGTGGGCAATGGAAAGGAATGAGAAGTCTGGGGTCACAGGAAGGAGTCTGTTGGCAGGTGCATGAGCAGCAAGCAGGTGGGCAGAGGCTTGACCTGGACAGAGTAGGTAGAGATTTTAGTAGCTCAAAAGAGTTTTGTTTTGTTTGTTTTTGCAGAAGGCAAACTTCTGAGCCAGGGTCAGAGCCTTGGGTCTCAGCAGAAGCAAAGCAGCTGTATTTCACTCTCTTCCCTAAATGAGAGAGTAGATTGGTCAAGAAATCTCCAGGAAGCAATTGTGATCACTGCCTGATTGTCTTGTTGATGAATACAGAATGGGCACCAAAATGAGAGTGTGGGTGTCTGACAAGGTCTTTATGATTCCAGAATCACTGATGACCTCTTCCTCCTCCCCCTCTGGTCTGCCCTGGCTAATGGACTGCAGGAGGCTACTGCTTGGAGGGCAGCAGGTGCTTGCTTGTGGGCACAAAGGCCTGGCTCTACAGTTGGCCTCCTGGGAAAGATGAGCTCAGGTTTGGTTTGTGGATCAACTATGTTTTTTTGCACCCAGCACGACTAAATCTTTCCTTCAAGCCCTCTCTGGGAACTGACGACCAAGAGCCCGGGATGCCCACTGACAAGAGTGGTTCTTCACAGTCAGCCTCATCAGCTGTGGAATCATCTTCTGAGCAACCCTTTTCTTCTGCTAGGGCTCTCCTCTTGAGGACTGGGGCTGTCACTCAATGACTCCCATTGGGCTAAAGACTTAGGGTTCCTCCTGGATCTCTCAGCCTGGTAAGCTTCTCTGTCAACAAACACGGAGCATCTTCAACAAGGTCATGGGCCCTGTTCATGGTGCTGAAAAACAGCTTGCGCACTGCAATCTCACGCCCCCCACAGGCTTCTGTAGGTGACCCAGGGTGCCAGTTCTCCTGAGTGCTCCGTCCCTGGAAGCCATAAAGCGTGGTTTTGTCATCGCCCACACTCTGTCACAGACTTTAAATAAAGACTTTTTTTAAGTGCAGGGGGAAAAAAATACTTCTATGAGTTGTAGCAGTTGGACAGCGTTTAGAATGCTCTGAAGCAATCTGTTATTCTTGGATACCCTTACGTATTATAAATATGAAAGCATGACTGGGAGACCAGCCTAAGTTCATGATGGTGATGCCTCCAGGCAGGAGGCATACATGCTGGCAAGGGGGACAAAAGGGACATTTATCTTAAATGATTTATTTTGTTTTGAAAACTCAAGAGGAGTGATGAAGAAACATTATCGGCAGCTTGTCAAACCTGAAGACAGGATAACAAACACCAGGGTGCTAAATTGGTTCATTTTCCGTATTGTAGGGGGAAATCAAATTTTGACGCACAGGACCCGTGGAGTCCATCACTTTCTACACCCCTCACTTGCTCACTTGGCCTGCTAGACTTTCCAAAAGCTTGTGCTCACCTCCTCTTGCCAACCTCTGATCTGCTGGAGAGACCTCAGTGCCCAGGTGCTCTACCCCTAGGCTTTGCCTGTATTACTGTGGCTTCTGTCATCCTGCCCTCCCTATCTTCCACCTTTCCTGCCCCCAGACTGGACATAGGATAGGAAGAGGTTGAATCACTGATGAAGGCTCCTAGGTTCATTGGGGGCAATGATATATGTTTCTCTTTGCTTGGCCTGCACCTAGATAGATTGCCTGGGGGGATTTTTCTTCGGTGGTGGTGGTGGTGGTGGTGGTGGTAGTGGTGGTGGTGGTGGTGGTGGTGGGTGCTATTATTTTTTTCCTTCAGTCTGGTTTGTCTCAAAACTGTTATCTGCAAGGGGAGGGAGGAAAGATTAAGACCCTCCACAGAGCCCTCTCTTCACAGGTCTTGTTAGATATCCCAACCCTGAGGCTAGGTGTGAGCAAGACAGAGAACTGATAAGCTCATTCAGACTGGTTGAGCATGATGGGGCTTCCCTGCTGGAGTGGGAAGGACAGCGTTAGTGTAGTCTTGGACACCCTGTGACTAGAAGCAAGAAATCTGCCTGAGTTTGGCTAGCCACAAACTGCTGGCTAGGCACTAATAGGCACTTAGACTCCAGGCCAGAGTAGCCTTTTCCCTGCCATGTGATAGATAGTGTCCACATCCTTTGGGGAAGACTGAGAGGTGCCTTCTCTGTGTCATTGTGAGGCCCTTCTAGCCCAGGCTAGGTGCTGCATATGTCCTACCAATAGCAAGTGTCCCTTTACCTTCATAGACATAACCCTAGATCCCAGCCACCCATTTGTGTCTTCTATGATGCTCAATAGGGACAGGGCAGAAGTCCTATCTTCTTTGTCATAGTTGTGACTCTGGTTACTGAGTGGAGGCAGTTACTGGGAGGCAGGGAGTCCTCAGTACCTGTGCTTTCTAAGAGAAGACTGAACAAATGAGTAGACTGTCTTCTCATGGTCAAGGAGACCATGAACTCCTTGCTAATAATGTCTCCTATGCTTCCATCACCTGGTTCTTTGTGTGAACGATGGTACCTGGGCTCCATGTCTCTCCTCACAGTCTGGGTAAGAGGTCAAGGTCTTTGCTTTTTCTCCCTGCCCGAGGATATCAGAATGTAAGAATGGACCTACAGTGGCTATATCCTCAAAGCTTCTAATGGTACAAGGGGAAGAAACCTAGTCTCACAGTAGTCTGGTGTCCTTTCTGTAGTCCACTGCCAAGGACAGGAGGACTCCTCTGGAAAGGGGTCCTCAGGCTCCCTGCCCACTTATCTTCGTCTCCAGCCTCACTGAAAGTCCTACTGCCTACCCTGAGAGCTCCACTACTGCACACATCCTGTCTATTGCCAGGGAAAATATGCTACATTCAAAAGTACTTGTTTCTCAATTGAAGCAAAATATACAATCTACTCTACCTTAGAAGCCATGTTTCGGGGTGGGCGGGGAAAAAAAAAAGCCATGTTTCTCCAAACCAAGATTCTTCTCCTCCAGGACCTCTTGCAGTAGGCTCGATGTGTTTTGATCTTCAGTCTTTCTCCCATTGCTCTATAGGTTTCTGCAGCTCTAAACAGTCCATCCCTGTTCTCTGTGTTGTTGAGGTGTGTGCTGTAGCTCACTAAACTTGATGCCTAAGCAGGTTTCATAGATAATTATCACAAACTGACACCACGAGAAAACTACACATTAGAATTTTTTCTCCTCTCCTCTCCCTTCTTTGATCTAACATAGAATTCATTGTCCTGGGAGTTGGTAGGGTGCTTGCCTACCATGCACAAAGCCATGGGATTCACACCCAGCACTGCACTTGTGGCAGTGGTGGCCCCTGTAATCTGGGCACTTAGGAGATGCACGTAGGAAGGTCAGAAGTTTAAGATTATTTTCAGCTACCGAGTGAATTTGAAGCTAAGTGAGTTCCTGTCTCAAAAACAAAACAAAACAGCAACAACCCCCGCCCCAAAATATCAAAAAACCAAAAACCACAACTGAAATTGTCAAGTGAGTAATTGCCAGCTCTGCAGCACAATAAGAGAACTTAACTTCTCCAAAAACTTTTCAATACAGATCAAAGTAGCTGAAGATTCTCGGGAATAAAGACCGTGTCTTTTATTGCTTGTTTAAACCGTGGCCCACTGGATCTCTGAGTTTTTTCAAACCTGCGTGGGGACATAGGTTAGAGAAGAACTATTATTGTGATTCTTGAGTGGAGGGGGCCCTCCAGACCCCAGGGCCCAGGATAGGGGTGTTGGGAATCCAAAGGGCCTGGATGCAGAAGTGTGCTGAGCTGGCAATTGGGGGCAAAGTTGGCGAGGCAGAGAGAGGGAAAGAAGGGAGTCTGGACCAAGGCCAGAGGTGGCTCCCTAGGGAGTCCTCGGAATGGGCAGCCTGACGTTGCTCCATCCGTCCCGCCTGACGGATGGGTCTGCCGCTCAGGAGCAAGCTGTTGGGCCAGGCCGCTGCCAAGGCCAAACAGTGGCGCTTCTGTGTGCGCTGCTCTGCAAGCGGAGAGTGGGGCGGGCGGGAAAGCCGAGAGGGTGATGGGGAAAGCAGACGTCCAGGAACTGAAGCCGCGGGAGGTTGTGGGGGACGGGTTGCAGGAAGCTCCAGCTCCCTTAACCCGGGCCTAGGAGTGTCAACCGCGGGAGTCGGCGGAGACGCTCCTGGGATGACTGGGGGCTGTTGGCGGGGACAGACAGGCAGAAGATGGAGGCCTGAAGAAGAGCGACAGCCATCCGACCTTCCCACCTAGCGCGATCCTCCTCGGCCTCAGGACCTAGTCATCTTGGCATTTCTGTCCACGAGCCGCCCCTGTGACCCCTCTCAGGACTCGGGTCCGAGAAGCTGCGCGATCGGTCCCTGGCCCGGCTCCGACCCCTCCCGGCAGCTGCCTCCCCCTCAGCGTTAATTAAAACTTGCGAGATGGAGAGGCTGGCGCGGGCGGCTCCGCTTTATTTGCAGCATCTTTCATGCTGCTGACGATCGTAAAGGGCTTTAATATTGAAATATGGGCCATTTTCCCAGCTCCAGCCCTCGCCGCGCGCTCCCCGCACCCCCACACCCAGCCACCCCGCGCTTGATGAAAGAGCCCCTGCAAATCCATTAAGAAGAGATAATTGAAAACTCCGGGGTAATATTTAAGGCCTCGCGCCTGGCGGGGCGGAGGGCTCCCTGCGCCCGCAGTGCCCGGCAGTGCCCGTCCTCACCCTTACCAGGCCTCGAATTCTTGCTCCTAGCAGCTCTCTGTGGAAGGCGCCTGGGGACTCCCCAAGAGAGTGACAAAAATAGCCCAGAAGTAGGGGCGGTCAGTTGTGTTTTCAGCGTGAATCAGATAGGACGCACCTGCCTCAGAGCCTTGCTTAGAGCCCCGGTTCCAGATTCCTCTCTTGGCCACAGAGGTCCTGTGCTCTGAATGACTGGCGAACTATTGATTCCCCCTTCCAGAACAGGCGATACTGGCCAAAATGAGGGTCCCACGTGGGTGGGTAGGGGGATTTCTCTGTTATCTGCCAGAAAGATACTTGTCACCTCTGTGGTAGGCACCTTAACAGGCACTGAATGGTGAGCCCCCGAGGTTATGATATTGCTCCCTCATGTCTGCTTTTGTATATTTTTAACCTTTCACAGCAGGTTTGTAAGAAAGCAGCACCACATATCTTCCTCTATATAGCTCCCTTTCCAGTAATGCAGGTCACCTGTGATCGTATGCAATACTGTCCCTGAGCACGTGGTGTTGGCATTGTTTATAGAGACTGCCCTTCTACACCGTTGTGGCATCTTGGGAACAGGGATCAAGTCTAATTTCCCTCCTTCGCCCCAGCTCCTGGCCCATCGCCAGGCACAGAACATGTGCTCAGGAAACGTCACTGATTTGGCTGCTGTCCACATCCCCAGAGAACTCCAGGGTTTCAACACTGGGCTGTGGTACTTGGGGGGAGGGTGAGCCAGAGCCAGAGGAGTATCTGGAGGCCAGTCTAGTCGTGACTGGCTTCAAGCTGTTTTGAAGATGGAAAAGGCAGGAAGACCTTGTTCAAGTCTGGAGTTTGGGAATCCATTCATTTGTCTCTTCTATCTGGGTCCTTTGTGGGTATTTTTCCAATATATTTGACTTGCCTTTTAATTGGCCATACTCTATGAAATCTCTCTCTCTCTCTCTCTCTCTCTCTCTCTCTCTCTCTCTCTCTCTCTCTCCCCCCTCCCTCCCTCCATCTCTGTGTATACATGCATGCATAAATATGTATACCATATGTGTATTGTTGTGTGGAAAAGAAGAGAGAAGTGTTTTTTATTTGAGACATAACCCTGCAGAACACATGAGTGGGTCAAGCCTTCTGAGACACCCAAGCAAAGTCTTTCCTAATCACCTTTGCGCTCCTGGATTCCTAACACCTGACCAGAGGTGGTCCTCACTGATGGCACCACGGAGGGCGAGAGTGTTCTCTCTCTGAGCTGCCAGGCACAGTGGCAGTGAGTCACCTCCACATCTCCGCCTCTAACCCAGTAGTACTTCAGGTATCTATCACCAACATGCTGGAAACTGAGATGATGTCTCCAGGCCAGGAAAATGAGACTCCCAAGCTAGGGGCCTGTTAACTGGTTCTGATCCCCCTTTCCTTTTCCCATTGCTCCACTGTTGTACAAATTACTTTCCCTTCGCGTACAGCAGTGAGGTCTGTTTTCCCTCACACTCAGTGATCATTTGCTTTCAGAGATCTTTCTCCTCCTAGATTCCCCTTCCCATACAGGGAGGTGGTGCTCTTTGCCCAAATACCGGGTAGAGATTGTCCTGATATCCAGGGCCTGACTTCCTGAATAGCCTGTGCCTATTGATGGTTACTGAACTTCAGCCATAAATCCCCAAGTCTCAGCTCATAACCATCAGCAAGCAAGCACGTGGGCTCATCAGGACTCCTTTATGAAACTGGGTCAGAGGAATGGATTGTATGAGGTCAGGAACAAAGAGTTCTCCTGCCTTCCCTCTTGCAGAGGTGTCCCCTCCACCCGTGGGAGGTTGGATCCTTTTCTCTTATAGCTGTAGGCAGAGGTGGGGTAAAGAAGGCTGCCCAGCAATCCACACCCATGGAATAAAAGGATCATGGATATAGACAGCCTTAGACACAGGGACACAGGTTTAGGGTTGAGGACACCCCCAAGTGGCACACGTGCACACGGGAGTCATATGGTTGCCCATACGCACCGCATGAGGTATATTCTAGCCAACTTGATAGGTTTTAGAATCACCATGGAAACAAACTTACAAGCATGTCTGTGATAGGTTTTCCAGATTAGCAGTCGAAATGGGGAGACTCATCCTAAGTGTGGGTGGCACCAGTTCATAACCTGGAGGTCTTCGGTTGGATAAAATGGAGAAAGCCAGCCCAGCGCCAGTGTTCATCTCTCTCTGCTTCCCAGCTACAGACGCAATGGAACCAGATGCTTCAACCACTTCATCTATGCTACCCTACCGTAGTGGACTGTACCTTCAAACCGTTAGCCAAAATAAATGTTTCCTTCCTTAAGTGGCTCTTGTCGGATATTTTGTTACAGCAACAAGAAATGTGTCTAATATGCTTACCCATGCACAACACAGAAACATATATAAATGCATGTGTACCCCTTAGACCCCACCTCTGACTTAAATCCAGAGCCTCACCCCTGGCCACACCAGGTATCCAACATTTTGTCCAACCCTTAAGGTGTGTGATCTAGGTCAATGCTCTTTATCCTGAGTGTGCAGCCAGCCACCTGGGGTTCATTTTAGAAACAGGCTCATTCAATAGCTCTAGAGTGGTGTTTGGAGTTGTTTTAAAACAGTATCCCGGAGAGACCAGAGCTGCTGGGATTGTAGGCAATGACCTAAGCATTGAAGGGTATGAATTTTCAGAACTTGGAAGAGATGTAGTGTGAGGTTTGGGAAAGCAGCACCGGACTCTGCCAGCCAAGGAACTTGACTGCACAGCAGGTGGCTGGGCTATTTCAGGAATGCTGTACTCCAGCCTCCCTGGGGCTCCTTCTCACCCTAAAAGTTTGACCCCAGCTGGGCATGGTGAGGCACATCTGTAATCCTCTCACTCCAGCAGCGGAAGTAGAAGGATAGTGAGAGCCCATCTCTGGGCCAAAACAGCACTCACTCTGAGGTTTCTCAGGCACCCATCTTAGTGGTTCTTCACCCCTCCATTCTGTAATCGCCTTAGCCCTCTGACTGATGAGTGCCACAGCTGCCTGTGCCTTGCTTTTTCATACTCATTCCTTTTGAGGGATGGGAAAGTTCATGGGTCTGGGTAGCCAATTGGCCGCATTGGTGCTAGGATCATGTGATTGGGGTGGGGGGAAGATTCTAGAGAGAGGTCCTGGAGGTGTCAGCCGGTGCAGTCAGGGCTTGCCAACCCTGATATGCAAGGGCAGGTTTACCCACTTACCCACCCAGAAGGAGTTTCTGGGATTCATCCTATCCCCTGCTTAGCAAATTCCTCCTGAGCCTCAGTTATATCTTGGCATTGTGCTGGGCACCAGGTTCATAGTCAGTCCCAGCCTGAAGGAGCTTTTAGTTACTCAGGAGACATTGATACAAGGTTAATTTGGTGTGTGCTATGATGGGTGGTGAAGCTTCCCAGAGAATGATAGGCACCATACCCTAGTAGGCAGGGTCCTTTCTTGTCAGTCCTCAGAATGCCTCACTTGCCTCCTGAACATCTCCACATTCCCCTCCTCTAGCCCTTTAAGAGGAGTGCCAATTCTCAGAGCAGAGGAGGTTCTGGGCACACAGCCTGAGTTTGCTAAGGTGTATGTGTGTGTAGCTATAAATCAATGCTGGCATGCCTTTGGCAGGGGGTTGTCCTCTGAGCTGCCCAGATGGCGGGCAGGCCTGGGGCTCTAGGGGCAGCCAGACACTCAAAAGAAGGAGGGAGGAAAGCACAGTGGTGGAAACAGCTGGCTCTTGCATTTCCAGTCGCAGATGCACACCTCCATCTCCCAGTCTCGGGGCAGGCAACGTGCCAAGTTTCTTTTCCTTCAGTTATAGGAACCCAAACTGGCATTGCCTTTTGAGATCATTGTCCCTGCCCTTGTCCTTGTCAGGAACCCAAGCCTCAGAGACATCCCTGGGTCCAAAGGTCATCAAAGGACACCCTGGGTCCATCAGTTTGTGTATCCAACCTAGATGTTCAGCCTGCGGCCCAACTCTCTTCTCTCTTGCTGTAGCCAAAATATGTTCCTGTGAAGAACCTTAGCCCCACACTTGGAGGTTCTTACGGGTGTGGTGATGCATACCCTCTATGTTCATGGTCAGTCTCCCGAGAAAGCAGGAAACGACTGAGGAGAGAGTTGAGCACTGCCCTTTGGGGGTTGTCTTCTTTAGCCACCTCACAGGTGCTGTGACAGAGAGAACATCTGTTGCCCTAACCCAGGGGTTAGCGACAATCCCAGCACCCCAGCCCATACTGGGACCAGTGGGCTTGCGTGCACCAGAAAGGCAGCCTTGCTCTGCCCGCCTAGGCATGGCATGAACAAAGTCTGCAGACACCTACAAAGAAGCCAGCAGCTGGGTGCCCTTGCACCTGCTCCCAAAAGCCAGCCAAGCAGCCAGCCATGCTTGGGGAGCAGTGATAAGCTCCCAAGGCAGAGGACAGGAGAGTCCCCACATGTCCTTGTCCTCTCATCCTCAAGTGCTCCCATGAGACACTGGAACTCACAAGTCTCAGAGACCCAGCCTTGCATACTTAGAGGAAAGCAGTGGGAAGCCCAACCTGTCTGGCATGGAGCACAGAGATGGTGTGAGGGGAGCAGGGGGTTTCTGAGGCTCTTCATTCTGGAATCCTGTTTTGGCCTGCTATGAAGAGTGTCTCCTAAAGTTTGAACTCCTGCCCCATCCCAGTTGGTTCTCTTGGCTCTTCACTCTCCTGGGATGACTGGTTTGACTGCCAGAGTCATTTGCTGACTCTAATTTGTGTTTAAATGTAAGTTTCCACAGGCAGGGGCTTGGTGTGCTATTATTCCAGTATGCCTGCCTGCAGCTTGGGAAAGCTGAGGGCTCATGGGAACCTTTCGCACTCATGGTAGATCCAGGCTGACCCCCTGGTCCTAGTCTCATCAGGCATGTCTATCCTTGTGGTAGTGTCCAAAGTAGCACACCTATGGGATACCCGCCTATGGGGGAATCTCCCATTTTCAGGATCTGGGGTGACTTCCCTGATCTCAGAATCCTGGGACTATCTCCCAAGAGGTAGGAGACAGGAGCAACATGAGGCTGTATTTAAAATACTGGGGTTGGTTTTTTGATTGGTTGGTTGAATGGATGGCTAGTTGTTTGTTTGTTTGTTTGTTTGTTTGGATGTTGGTTTGGTTTTTCAACACAGGGTTTCTCTTTGTAGTCCTAGCTGTCCTAGAACTCACTCTGTAGACCAGGCTGACCTCTAACTCACAGAGATCCATCTGGCTTCATCTCCTAAGTGCTGGGGTTACTACCACCACCCAGCTAAAATACCTCCTTTAACATTTACTCATTTTGTATGTGTATATGTATGAGAGTGTGCAAGTGCCACAGGAGGCATGTAGTCAGAGAATGAGTTCCAGAGTTGGTTTCCTCCTACAGCTGTGTGGGTTCCCAGAACAGATCTTGGAACCTTAGCCAGGGACAGAATTCAGGTCATTAGGCTTGGCAGCAAGTTCCTTTCTTTATCCACCAAGTCATTAGATTTATTTGTTTTACTTTATGCATATGGGGTGTGTGTGTGTGTGTGTGCGTGCACGCACATGCACACCACATGCATGCCTAGGGCCCACAGATGTCAAGAGGGTGTTGGATTCCCTGGAACTGGGATGGTTGTAAACTTGTGTTGATAAAAGACCAAACTTCAGCCCCATAAAATAGCAAAAAAAGTATTCTTAACTGCTGAGCTGCCTCTCTAGCTCCACTGAAATTTATTTAATTTTTATTTATGTGCACATGTGTCTATGTGTATGTGCACATGTGTGCAGTTGCCCTCACCGGCCAGAAGGGGTGCCAGACCCTTAAATTGGAGTCACAGACTTTCAGGAGCCAAGAAGTGTGAATGCTAGGAACTGAACCTCCGTCCTCTGGGAGGTCAGCAAGTGCTCTTCACTACTAAGCCACCTCTCCCACTACCAAAGGCTGCATTGTTAGCCCTTGTTCCCAAGCACCTGTAGGCCTGCATGAAACGTCTGTAGAGTAGGTGCTATCATCAGTGTGGAGCTCGAGGCACAGAGAAGTGAACAATATGCCCAAGACCACACAGCTAGGCAGAAGTGGAGCTGCAATAATCTGGCTCCAGATCCATGGTACCCCACCAAGGGATGGCACTTGAGCCAAGATTTGTCTCTGTCCCTTCCCAGTGCCCAACCACAGGTGGGGCTTGTCTACCTAAGCACCCAAGGCACTGACCTATGTGTGCCAGTGTCTTCTCACCTTCAAAATGAGGATAAGGGAGTCAGAGGGAATAATAGTTAGATGCTCATCAGACTAGTCATCATACATAGCACAGGTCCTGGGCAGCTACTGGTTCCTCCTGTGATCTAACCACAAGCTTTCCTGATATATTTCTTACTTTTGTTTTTAAGGGAACTAGCAGCAATGACTCTTCATTACTTAATGGAAACCATTAGGAGAAAGTTGGAAACATTCATTCATCCAAATCCCTGCTCTTGCTCTCAGGGATCTTGGAGACTGGTGGTAAGACTTGGCTGGGCCTAGTCTGTCCTGTCTCCACCCATCTGTGCTCAGGCAAGCTCCTCGGGCTCCAACACAAAACAAAGACATATCAGACTTCTCACTGAAGAACTGAAGATTAGAGTTCTTAAACTCTAGATATGGTCTGGGCATATGACCCAACTGGTAGAGTACTTGCCTGGTATCCTCAAAGTTTTGGGTTCAATCCCTCAGCAGCATAAAACCAGGGATGGGTAGCACCTACACGTTTAAGCAATTAGGAGCTGGAAGACCGGGAGTTCAAGGTCAAGCCCTGTAGAACCTACATTCCCAGCAATTTCCGCTTTAGATGTCACCGGAGTGGTGCAGTGGCTGGCCACACAGCCAGCTTTCTCCACAGTGGGCCGCGCTGTTCTGTGGCAATACGCGCTCAGACGTGCAGTGACTCATTCGCAGTTCTTGACAGTCAGGAGAGACGGCAAGCTGCTTCCCTGCTCAGCAGCTTCCCTGTGTGCTCCTTCTCCTGAGAAATCTTGATCCGCACAAGCAGCTGAGCTACTCCTGGCTAGAGCCTCTGCCAAGAGGCGAGGAGAGGATGGCGGTGCCAAGGAAGCAGTTGAAGGATCATCACCCTGGGAGCCACAGCTCTGTTTGATTTTTCCAATGGGCCATAAAGACTAAGAAAGGCGGGGGAGGAGGGCCTTCCAGACAAACTACAGCTCCCAAATGCTATGGCTGCGCCAGGAACACCTGGGGAAGCAATTCCTCACAGACTCAAGGCCAGGTCCTGGGCACTGATTGCCTGCTTGCTGGCTCTATGACCTTGGGTAAGATACTGGATATCTGTGCCTCGATTTCCCCATCTTAAAATTGCAAATACTGATGATAGCTACTCCATGTGGGTATAGAACAGAGACAAGTTAATAGTTACAAAACATTTGGCAAGCCGGGCCGTGTGATGCACACCTGTAATTCCAGCACTTGAGAGGTACGGGCAGGAGGATGAGGAATTCAAGGCAAGCCTCAGTTACACAGTGAGCATGGGACTAGCCTGTGCTACATGAGACTCCATCTCAAAAGGAAAACTTCGAAAGGCCTACAGTCCCTGGCAAGCCCTGCATAAATGTCACCAGGCAAAATTAAACAGGATATATACAGGCTGTAGTCCTATAAGCCTCTTTGTATAATCAGCCTAGCCTTGGCTCTCTCTTATGTTTTCTGCGAGGAATGAAGTCATACAAACAAAAATAACACCATGTTCAAGCTTGCCGTGTGTCATCCAGATCACATAGGAAGCCCAGTCGAGCAGGTGCCAGGGAATGTTTACAGCAGTCACTTGTTGACATGGGGTTATCTGTCCTGCTATGTCCTTCTCCTGGTTCCACATCAGCAGCTCTCTGTCTTACTGGAGTCTTCCCTGATAAAATCCAGCCCTCTTCTAATCCCTCTCATAAAAACGGGCAGCTCAGCAAGTGCTAGAACAAAGTCCTGGAAAGACAACTGGTCCTCCCATCCTCTCCCTGAGACAGGAGTAGCCACTACACAGTGGAGGAGGAGTGCAGCCCACCAGCTCTGGGTGGGAGGGGAGAGGCCGCTGGGGCAACATGGAGCTGTGGTCAGTTATTACTTAACTTTAAAATGAGCGTAATTAGGGCTGTTGAGATGGCTCAGCTGGTAAAAGCACTTACTGCCAAGTGTGACAACCTGAGTTTGATCTCTGGAGCCCATACACTGAACAGAAAGGGAGAAATTATTCCCGCAAGTTGTCCTCAGACCTCCACACCTCTGAGCATATGTGTGCGCACACACATGCACACGCACACACACACACACATGCACACAAGCACACACACGCACACATACACGCAAGCACTCATAATAAATAAATGTAGAGAGAAATTAAAATGAGTTTTATTATACTTGCTCGGGAGGTGAAAAACAGGTTGGTGATATGACTCAGTTGGTAGAATAGCGTGCAAGACGCCCTGGGTTCCATTCCCAGAACCGTGTAAATCAAGTGTCTCCGCACGAACTTGTGATCCCAGCACTGAGGATTCGAAACAGGAGGATCAAAAGTTCAAGGTTTATTCTCAGTTACGTTGTGAAAATTCCAGGCCAGCCTGGGCTACGTGAAAGTCTGCCTTTAAAAAGAGATGAAAACCAATCTGATACATAAATGCTGGTCCAATAAAGAGCAGTTATTATATAGGTAGCATTTTGTGCTTCCTACACCCACCTTTGTGGGGGAAAAATGCTGACTTCCAGCCGAGGAAGGGGGTAGTAGCAGAAAGAGGCTTTCTTTTTTTTTTTTTTTCCGGAGCTGGGGACCGAACCCATGGCCTTGCGCTTCCTAGGTAAGCGCTCTACCACTGAGCTAAATCCCCAGCCAGAAAGAGGCTTTCTAACTGATTCTCTCCACAGTGCATTCCCAGAGTAAGGAGTCATCCCTCATCCACTTGTTCAACAAATGCAACCTGGCACTATTTGGACTTCTTGTACGCATCCTGCTGGTCCCACTGGTATAGCAGGGTTGATGCAGGTAGGGCAGGGTCTGGTGTCAGTAGAAAGAGTAGACTGAGAGAGGTGAGGTGGGGACATGGGAAGGAGACCTGGATGGACTCTGAAGCAGCCACACCCTCAAGAATTTGACTTTCCCTTGGCCCAGGGGTTTCCATTTACTGGCACAAAGGATTGCATGGGGCCGTCCTTGGGGAAGTATTTCTGTTTATCCACTTAGACTCTGGAGCTGCAGGAGAGGGGTCTCAGGACAGCATGGGTCCAAAGGGAGAGCTACTGGATAAAGGAGGCCATCCTCAGCAATTTAACCCGGGGAGAAGCACCAGAACCAAGTGCAAAGGCCTGGCTTCCATGGACACCGGAGGCTCCCACTCACAAGTCAGGCTTCTTTCTGGCCACAGACATCACTCTAGATGATTCAAACTGTCTAAAGACATAGAGAATCATAATGTCTGGACATGGGAACACCCAAATGCCCATGTACTGATGAATACATACCCAGAATGTGGTCTGTCAACCGTTGAAGTCACTTATCCGTGAGAAGGAACAAGGGTAGTTGTGTGCTTTGACATGGCATAACCAAGGAAAAGGAACCAATCACAGAAGGCCACCTACTGCATGAAGCCATTCCTATCGCAGTCCTGAATAGGAAAGACATTGAGGTAGAAGGCAGCTCCTTGGCTGCTCAATCAGAAGGGATATCCAGGATAAGGAAGTGGTCACCTGTGAGCAGGAGGCTGCTCTCTGAGGACTCAGAATACTCTTATACCAATTGTGCTGTCAGTTGCACATGTCCATGGAAATTCTAAAGCCATGAACTGTCCGTTCCAAGTAGGGTTGTGCTCCGTGTGAGTTACACCTTAGGAAAGTTGTTTTGAAAAAAGAGTGTCAGGGAAGGGAGCCTCTCAGATGAAGCAGAAAGGCTGAGGTCAGAAACAAAGGCTAGGCAGTGCTATCCTGGCTGCCCCCCAACTCCCAGCCTGCATCTCCCACAGCTAGTGCTGCGGTAGTCCCCAAGCCACGACTGGGGAAGATAAATTGACCCCTCAAGATCTGGGGCTGGGTCCCTTCTTCCCTGACAGCTCCCTTTCTGTGTTTTTTCTGGCACAAGAAACACACTGTCTTCTTGTATAAATAGGGGGATTTATGACAATTTCCCTTTCTCCTTCCTGGTGGGCTAAGAGGTGTGGCCTAGGGGAAGAGAGGCCCTAGTTCCACATAGAAATGTGCAAAGACTAGAGAGGGCTAAGGGGTCCCTTTTCCTGCTTTGGCTCTGGCCCCTGCATGCCTTCCCTAGCATCTGGTGACAAGGAGGGTGGAGAAAAGGTGCACATCAGGGCAGATAGCCAACAGGAGGAGCCTGGGAGTCCGAATGCAGTCTGACCTCCCAAGCTCTGGCTTGGGAAGGAAAAACACGTGTGCACACCCCTCATTCTAGATGACCGAGGCTATCCAGAGGCACAGAGAGAGTCATAGCCATCAGAGGTTTTGACCAGTTGCAATGTCTGGCTCTTCTGTTGTTCTGAGATAGGGTGTTCAACTTGTACAGCTGAAGTTGTTCTTGAACTCCTGCTGCCTCCTCCTCCTCAGGGCTTGCTTTATAGGTCTGTGCCACCATGCCTAGCCCCCTTCCTTTGTTAAAGCCTTACATAGCACTCCAACATTTAAAGTGAGTATCCCCCATGATTCTTGAGAGAAGTACTGGAATTCCCAGACCTCTCTGATTAACTTAGTATGGATTCTTCTCCAAGGTTCCTTCTAGTTCTAACCTGAGGAGTGGATTTGGCCCAAGATGAGGAGGAATGCACCTAGAGTCTAACATGACAGAGCACATCTTTAATCTTAGCACTTAAGAGTCAGGATGATTATGAATTCAAGGTTAGCCTAGACTTCATATCAACATCCCTCAAAGATTACCAGGCATGGGGGATCGCAACTCCAAGTTTAGCATTTGGAAGGCCAAAGCAAGAAGAATTGAGGTAAATGCAAGGCCAGCCTGAGCTGTATGGTGATTTTGTAGGTCAGTTTGTCTTACAGATTCTATCTCAAAAAATAAATAAATAAATAAATAAATAAATAAATAAATAAATGGTGTAAGGCAGCTCGGCTACTTTCTTTAAACCTTATTCATAACGTGGAAATTTTAACACTTTCTCAGAGGGTTTTCAGGGCTATGCAGACTTAGACATCTTAGCCTAGCCTCTGACTCAACTAATGTCATCATTATCACCATTCCACCTCAGGTGTGACCCTTAACATGAGTTTAAGTTGGCAGGTGTGCAGTGGGAAAGTGTATTAGGAAGGCTAACCAATAAAAGTTATAAAAAAAAAAAGGTCTCAAACAGTGGCAGAGGAAACAGTGTATCTGTCATGGAAATGGCAGTACAATGGAGCAAGCAGAGTGCAGTCAGCTCTCTTCCACCTGTTGCTTGGGGACTTGGGTTCCTCTCAACATTGTTGCTTTGCTCCTTAAGCTTCTAGCCAGACCTCATCTCAGTATCCTCCATGACATGAGAAATGGTGCACAAAGAACTTACCATGCCCTAGGGCTTGAGCAGCCTCACTGGGCTCTTGCTTCCACTGGCCACACCTGACCAGGATGCTGGGAAGTGGTGTTAGAATAGAAGGCTCTCTGTGGTCATACAAACAGAGAATAGACTTCTGTGACAACTGACACTCTTTACTGATGACTCAAATCTCTACTGGATGTCCCTGGGGAAAAGCCACAAAAACCATCACCTAGAAGTGTTGCAGCCCAGTCAGGCCCCTGTGATTCACCCACAAGCAGCAGCCCCAGAAGAGTGACTTAGCAGCTCTGTCCATAGAGAATTCCTTCATCCTTCTTGGTGTAGAGATGAGAACAGTTCCTGTCTCCACTGCCTGACCACAACTCCCTCTCATGGTCTCACCCACTGCTAACCCCTTTCCCCCAGTTTCTAAGTGTGACTATAAAAGTGGGGCCACTGGACAGCCTGAAACTGGAATGGAAGGAGGGACAGACAGCAAGGGTGATTATCCTAAGCATGAGTTCTGTGCGGATCAACTATGCTAAGACCCAACGTAGACTCTCAGGAGCAGGAGCCTTCAGAGGTGCTACAACCCACTTGTCAAAACTGTTGTGAGCACCAATTGAGGTCTCTTATGTGCCTTACACACAGTGTGTGCCCTCAGTGAGTGGTGATTGCTTTGACTTGGTGCCAGCAAGGCAGATGTGCTTTATCTCTCCACTCTTAGCCAGCCTTGGCAGGATCTTTTCTTCTTCTCCTTCCTCTAGAATGTGTAACTCCGTCCCTATGTTTTCTGTCCTCATTACCTTTCACATCCACTGAAATCCTGACCCATAGTTACCTGCTCTGGGAAGTCTCAGACGGAATATCAGAATATTAGCCCCCTCCCCGATGCACACTCCATCTTCTGTAGTGATCTGGCCCCATCCTGCCCCTGACTTTACGTATGTGCTGCCTTTCCCTTCAGGCGATTGCTTTTACCGCCTCCTTCAGAAATATACAGCATGGGAAGGAGGCATTGAGATGTGTGTTCTATCGACCAGACATGGTAACTCCTACCTGTGAGCCCAGCACTTGAGAAGCAGAGTCAGGAGAACCAGAAGTCCAAGGTCATCTATGCTACATAGCAAGTTTCGGGCCAGCTTGGGCTGCAGGAGAGATCCTGTCTCATAACAAAACCCAAAAGTCAAGACTTCATGACTACTATACAAGCATGTAACCATCCTGTGCATTTTTTCTATAGTAAAGAGGAAAAAAAGAGCTCAAGTTTCAACGTGGATACTTTGTCCCTTGCACTTTGTCAGGTCCCCTTCTCCTTGGATCTTGTTTTGGCTCCTGCTGAGTGAGGTCTAGAACATAAGAGGGTGTTTAGTAAGTATTCGACTCTCTCCCATCTCCCAGCCCACTCTCTGGGGACTCTCTGTCATTATAGGGAGATGTGGAGTCAAGAGAGCAAATTCTCCATCAATAGCACCCAAAGGAAAAGGGAAGGGGCTTCTTCTTTCGAGAGGATGAGTGCTAGGAGGGTACTATCAACCCAAGAGCCAGAATGGAGACAGGGAAGAACTGAGCCCTTACAGCCTCCAGGCTGCCTTCCTACACCCCCAGATTTCTAAGGATGGTAAATAGGTGCTGTGCTCACAGTCTAGGCAACCCCAGAGCACTCAGCTGTAAGGAACCTTCTCAACCTGCCCACTTTCACCTTGCTCACTCACCCAAAGGGCAACATCGGCCACAGAAGCTTTCATGTAGCATGATGAGACTTGAGTTGTCCCAGGCACTTCGCACCGAAATGCCCTTCTACCTTCCACGCCTGAGCCCAGGAGCTATTCACTCTGCTACCAATAAGAAAACAGATAACCACTTGGAGAGCATACAACTAATTCAAGTCAGGTCTGGGAGTCCAATCCAGCAGCTACTGGTTCAGAAAGTGAGCCAACATGTAGTAGTGCATATATCTATGTACCCAGCACCATGCAGAATACATCATGTGTGTCTCATGGAATCTCAGACAACCCTAAGACAGATCCTTCATTATACAATCCTTGCTTCACAGACCAGAAACTGAAATGACAGAAAAGTCCAAGGTCCCATGCTAGCAACTGCAGGACCACAGCTGCTGCCTTAAACCCTGGGGTTGGATTTTCAGCTGCATGGGCCTTTCCTCCTAAATCTAACTCACCCATTACCCACAATCCCTGTGTTTTGAAATTTCTATTCAGCCCACTGACTTTCCTTCTTAGTCTCCTAGCCGCTGCCTTTCTCTACCACACTAACCCCTAAATCTTTTTGTGTCTCTCCTTTGACCCTCATTCACCCACCCTTAACCCACAGCTCCTGCTTTACAGGATGATAAAGAATAAGACCTATTTCTCCCCATCAGGCCTCCACCTTGCCTGGTCTCACAACCCCAGGGAAGGCCCAGCAATGGCCAAGCTAGAAAGCCAGACATAAAATCCTGCCTGCTCCCCCGCCCTGCTTCCCATCACTCATCTGGGAATCCAGGGCGAGGAAGGGAGCTAAAGTGCAGAGTGTTCATTTAATATTAACAAATTGAAATGAATTCTTTTAATGCCAATTAGCTTGGAGCAGCCCCTTATTAATAGTAATTTAGATTCATACTTGGAGGAGCGGGTGGGGGCTGGGCCACATGTGCCCAGAATGTCAATGTGACAATGGGGCTGGAACCAGAGGGAGGAGCAGCTACTCTTCTGCCCAGCACAGAGATACAAATGCAGTCACCCTGAGCCATCTTCCCATCTCCCCAGAGTGTGAGTTACTCTTGCAATCTAACTTTTGTACGCTTCAATAATTCTGAGTAGATTAGAACTCTAGATTACACACTCTAATAGTTTGCCTTCTTAGTAATATCTTTTAAAAGAGAAAATTAGCCAGGAGTGACGGCACAGACTTTTAATCCCAGCACTTGGTAGGCACAGGCAAGTGGAGCTCAGAGTTGGAAGTCAGCCTGGTCTACATAGTTGACTTTCAGGCCAGACAAGGCTACATAGTAAGATGTTGTCTAAAAAAAAACAAACAAACACAAAAGGATTCCCCCACCACTGGAGAAACCAGCTTGATCAAAAGTAAAGTGAAAGTAAACATTGTATTTCTTTTCTATCTCAGCTGACTTTGGAAACAGATGGGGGTGTCCCCAGTTGGGACAGTGTAGGAATAGGTCAGTCTTGATTCTTCTTCCCAGGCACCCCTCTGAGGCTGGGGGCGGGCTGATTTAAAGCTGAGAATTATGGAAGGTGTGACTTCTGAGATGGAGGAATCTAGAATAGAAAGGGGAGGAATGTGCCAAGACGGTGAAGCTTAGAAAATAATAAAAAATGGCTTAGCATACAAAGGAGTAAATACAAGGTCAGGTTTCTTTAACTGAAGTGAACACATAAAAATCAAGGTTAAAAAGAGTGGAGTATGTAAAATATTCCACATTGTTCTTCCCATAGGCCCATTGGAACTGACCAAAGAGCTTGTTCACATCCTATAGGGTTTCCCAAACAATAAAGTCATTTCCAAAACAAAAAGAGGGACAAATACAAAACTAAATCACAGTCCACCTGGAGGGGGAAAAAACTGGAGATTCTAAACCTCATGAAGACAAATTTAAAATATGGAAAATGGTTATTTGTAAATAAATGCTGGCCTGAAGAGTGGGGTGGAGAAGAGAGGTGCACTTGACATCGCTAAAGAACTAGAGTACAAAGATGTAATTCACCCCCCCCCCAGGGAAAAGTAAACTCTCCCGGAGTAGAAGGGAGGAAAGATTTCTGAAAGAATAAAGCATTCCCGTCCCCACCCCCCGACCCCCCGCGGAAAGTACGAGGATCCTAATTCCCCTCCAAATAGGATTAAGCTAAAGAAAACAAGAGGATCCCTTTTTCTTTCAACTAAGAGAAAAAAAATTGGATTTCAATTGTCTGGTGGAGTAGGAAGGGAGGCTATAGTCTGCAGGTGCTTGGAAAAAGTGGGTGTTGCGGGGCAGGGACCAGCTTACCTGGCTGTGTGTCCGGTCAGGAGTGAACGAAGAACTCTGCTCGAGATTGCTCGTAAGGGAAAAGGAGGGCCAGGGGCTCCGAGTTTCCCCAGACAAACAAGCTGGGCAGAAAAACTGGGGGTGCTGTCCCCCCCTCCGCCAGCCTCCCTCCCACCGGTACCTAGGCCTAGAGAGCTACTGAAAGTTACAAATTGCTTCCATTATTAGCTCATCCCGGGCGTCCTGGTCATTGGCCAGCCCGCGAGCACGTGGTGTCTCGTACCAATAGATCGAATTTCTAGTTGCAATTCTCTGTCTGTCCCTCGGCTCTGGGGGGGGGGGGTGTAATAGCGCGGGGCGGGGTGGGGCTAAGGGGACCCTCATCCTCCTTTTCCGACAAGTGGGGGTCCTGAGCGCTGCCCAGAAGGGGTCCAGGGAATGTTGTGGGCTGGGGCACACCCGCCGGGGCAGAAATTGGAGGACACGACAGACGTCGCCAGAATTCAGAGCTCTATCCTTCTTTTCAGCTGCCGGGTGTTCTCCACCCCTGCGTTAGCACTCTGTGGCCCGGGCTGTCCCGAAGCAACCAGGGCCCTCTCCGATGCTCTGTAGATCGCCGCTTCGTCCTTACTTTTGGGATGGTCACATGCGTCCCGCTTCCCACGGCCGTTTTAGATCAGGCATCTGCGCCCTCCCGGGCTCCTCGCCCCCACCCCCAGAGTCAAATGTGAGCCTCTTCTGGAAATCCTTTGCGAAGGGGACAAACTTTTGAGTGGACGAAAATCTATTGGAGCCTGTCCGGAGCAGGTGAGCGGGGCCTGGAGCGCGCGAAGCTTCTGTCTGGAAATTTGCGACTCCGGTTCTCTCTCTCCCTTTCTCCATCCTGCTCTCTTTGCTGGGGAATTCTGACCTTCGTGCCTTTGGCCGAGAGATACCTGGGCTGGGAGTGGGGCAATCATAAGTTTTGAGCTTAGAGTATCTTCTCCCTCCTGAGTTTGGGCGCTAGGGTGTTAGCTGGCAGGGGAGGGAAGAGTGGGGATGCTTCTGAGACTGGGGAAGAAAAGTGAAAACAGGGGTAGAGAGACCCAGAGTCTGCAGGGGATTCTTTTCCCCAAATGCAACCTGAAAAAACTTCAACCCCACCCCCCTCCCCGCCAAAGGCTTGGGGGAAGAAGCAGAGTTGGGTTTGAGGTTTTAGGTATTGCTGGCTCCAGGGACTGGACTAAGTACATCCGAAGAACCTAGTAGTCCCAAACACTACTAGGACCCCAATAGGCCCTAGGACCCTCAGAGATCCCCCAGGAACAGGTCCACAGAAAGGGAGAGGACCCCCAGAGAGTTTCTGGCTATGCTGGGATGCAGGTGGGATAAGGCCCAGCCTTCCCTGGGATGCCTCTACTGACTTTAATGTAGGAGAGGTACAAGAAGGAACACTCCCAGTGCCTCTACTATTGTTCTAACCTAGTTTGACTCAGAAACTCATCTTTCTAAAATGGTCTCAAGGGAGTATGCAACTCTCTCCCTACCCCAACCTCCCCAACCCCCATCCCGGTTCCACAACCCACAACCTTCCTACTTTCTCCAGTAATCCAAGGAGGCCAGGGAGACAGGCTGCTCTGGGGGGCCGATTGCCCCTCCTGGACGGACACCCTACAGGAAGAGATAGCTCCCTATCTCTTTTCAAAGGGAGTTAAGAACAGAAGTAGTTCAGAGAGCTATGTTGGAACCAGACTAGAGGAGAGGACAGGACACAGGAGTAGACTGCAGGTGGTCTAGGGAGTAGTGGGCCAGACAGGCTGCCGCAGGTGCAGTGGATGACCACCTAACTGGGGTGCTTGAGGTTTTTAGATCAGAGCCCTCTGGGAACCCGAGGCTGGAGAAATCAGACTAAGGGCAAAGGCGAAAACTAAAAGTTGCATTTGGAGTAATTTTGGGGAAGGGCAGTGTATATCACTTGGAGTGCATGGTGTCTCTAGCTCTGCAGGCCGCTAGGCCCCACTTAGCCTGGAGCATCTGTCGGGGAGGGGAAGCTTTGTCTAGGAACTGGGTTCTCTCAACAGCTGCGTGGGAGGGGGCACTGCCTAGAATAAGTTTGCCATGGGTGGCCGAATCTGAACCTTTGAGAAGAACCCAAAAGAGGCAGGCACCAAGGCAGTGGTACTCAAATAGGAGTGTGATATGGTGCCTCATGCCTGCAATCCTAGAGCTCTGGGGAAAAAAACAAAACCAAAGCTTTCAATTAATCTGCTCCCTTTGCTTCTGCCTCCTCACTGCTCCCCCGAAATGTGGGCTTGTCTCCCCTTTTCTCTCTGCGTTCCCTTCTTCCTCTTTTTTTCTCTTAGGATTGATGGAGCGACAGCAGTTTGGGAGAGCTTTTCTAAGCCTGTAGTGTGTCCCACCCACCAGGACATGTAGAGTAAAAGGACACCCAGGAATAGGGCCGCAACCTGAGGGGAGTTAAGAACAGTGTGAAGGATGGGTGGGTGGATGCCGACCAGGCCTTCCTCTGGGAAAAGGCCCATTTATGCCATCTGTACACTGTAGAGAGAAGACTTAGAAACAAAGAAAGATAGCAAGATGTGCCAGGGAAATGCAGAACAACAAAGAGACTGGGCGGGCGGGGAAGATGTGTCTGCATGCCTGTAAAAACCCAAGTGCCCAGCCAGAGGAAGAGACTCTGAGAAGCCCCAGGAAGGAGGCAAGCATACAGAAAAGAAATATTGGTAGAGGGCAGAATGGAGAGGCAGAATCTGGCTCATTTGGGTTTGGTTTGGTTTTGTGTTAAAATGAGACGTAAAACAGAAAGAGAGGGTAAAAGGAGAGAGAGAGAGAGAGAGAGAGAGAGAGAGAGAGAGAGAGAAAGAGAGAGAGAGATTCCTAGCCCATCTCACTGGCTTGCAGTGCTCTCTATCCCACAGCCAAGATGAGTTGCTGCACAAGTGTAGGCCAAAGCCTGAGGACCACAGCGCTCTGTCTTGACCCTGCTGCCAAAGGGGATCAGCAGACCGGGCCACCCTGCTCTGGACTCTGGGTGCTTCACCTCCGTGACCCTGCTTCTTAGTTTAATCATCTGTCAGATGAGCCCTTTGCACTGCAAGATTGCTTAGCAGGTTTGGCCTCCTGAACAGGTACGGGGAGAAGGAAGAAGATGGGGCCTGTTCCACCAGGTAGGAGAGAGGGGTCTTTGCTTTCTTCATTGGGGACAAGGTCTCACTTTAAAGCCTAGGCTGGCCTGGTACTTCCTGTGGAGTTCATGATGTCCTTGAACTCATAGCAGTCCTCCTGCCTCACCCTTTTGAGTGCTGAAATTTACAGGCATAAGCCACACCATATACTGCTTAAAGAAAAAATTTCTATCCTTAGCAAAACCTTTGCTACCCTCCCTTCCATCAGTTACCCCAAAAGACTACAAGGTAAATGGACAGGTGAGATTCATTTGAGAGGAGTTTGGTATGAGGTTTGTATACTCTGGAGGGATCAAAGAATGAATTCTGTGTGAGAAAGAGGATAGCGACAGTCTCTGGGCCAAGTAGGTCTTGAGTGCATAAGGTGATTCACAGGACCCATACAAGGGATGAGTTGTCAAAATGGCTTTAGACTCTGCCTGGAGAAGAATCAACTCCGTATATTTGAGTGTTTGCCGCCTGTTGGGCCTGTACTACATCCCCTGTGCTTTGTCCACCATAGTGCTCCTGTGGAAACTGCCCAACTAGATTCAAGCTTTTGTTTTGTTTTGGTGTTGAGACTCAAACTCAGTTATCTCTTGCGTGCTAGGCAGGTGCTGCCCCACTGTCCCCTTCTCCGTGTTGTGACTCGGGTTTCAGTGTGTGTGTGTGTGTGTGTGTGTGTGTGTGTGTGTGTGTGTGTGTGATACGTATACATTTGTACATTTGTACATTTGCGTGTGTGAGTGAGTACTTGTGAGGTCCTGGAGTTCAATCCTCAGCACTACAAAAATAAAAGTACATCTCCTTTGTTTCCCCCAAAGTGGGGTGAGATCAGTCATCAGGTCAAGAGCAGTGTATTGGGGTTGGGGATTTGGCTCAGTGGTAGAGCGCTTCCTGCGCAAGGTCCTGTGTTCGGTCCCCAGCCCCGAAAAAAAAAAAGAGCAGTGTAACCCCTGGACATCAGCTGAGGAACCCCCAGTCCACAGCTAGAGAGGCATCAGTGAAATCTTCACAGCACCCTCTTCAAGGAGACCTCTGTCCAGCACTTCCTAGAATGGTTCCCCCTCTTCTTGTTCTGCCCTCCAATCCTCCCCCTCCTCTTCTCCCCTTCTCTCCACACCCCTCCCCCTTTGTTTCTAGTGTTCTTTCCCCCTTTGTCTATGCCAAGCCAGGACTCTTGCTTTTTGTATCTCAGCAGGCTCTGCTCTGAGACCCTGAGGCTGGCTGGCATACACTATGCCTCTGGAGTTCATAATGCGGATGCAAACGCAGGGATTCCAAGAAGAGGCCCTAAGTGGAAAGCCGAGCTCTGCTAACCAGGGGCAGGCTACTTACTGGTTTGCTTTCTGTACCAGTCGTGACTTTGACCTTAACTCACTGTAGACAACCCTGCATTTCCGTTTCCACTCCATCCCTGTGTCTGGAACAGAAGTGTTGGTATCCCCAAGGCTACTGCTCTCTGGGGGCAAGGGTCAGTGGCACAAACTAGAACCTTAAACTTTCTAAAAAGGAAAGCACATGTCCCTATTTGTGCATTGGGGCAGGGGTGGGATCTTGTTTCTCTTGAGTGAAGAGGCTAGTGAATTCTGGCCCCTGAACATTAGAACAAGAATGGCTTTCACTATCTATCCCCCTCTCAAGAAAGGTGGACCAATCCAGGTGACTGTGGAAAGGATGTGGACTATACACCCGTACTAACTTCCTTACTCCCTGTGACCCTGCGAAAAAGAAGAGAACCCCACGCACTTCGAAGGAGCCAGGACCCCAACAGACTTAAAGACCATGAGTGAAGCTGGGTGGCAAAAACTCCATTCCTCCTTTGAGCTCCTTGCTGTTCTCAGTTTTGTACGGTTTGTCCTCACCCCTTCCCCAAATCTGGAGAAGGGAAAATGAATGTTTAACCCCCCGCTCTGCTCATCTTTCCCTGTGCCCCTTCCTGTCAACCTCAAAGCCGCCGGGAGGAAGGACCTGCAGCTTCCAGCTCTGCTGATAATCAAAGAAAATTCAAATTCTCTTTCTCAGCAGAAGGGGGGCTGCCTCCTTCTCCATTCTCCCTGCACACATTGATCTGTTGTGAGGGCACCTGGGGGTCAGAAGAGAGACCAGGCCGTTTTAATTGGTCTAGAATTAGCATTTCCTATCACACCAAAGGCCAGGGTTTCCACATCCAGGAACAAGAGGTCTTCACCTCTTCTCAGACCCCTCAAACCAGCCATGATTTCCACATTTGTTGAGGCGGAGCCCTGGGAAGGAAAATGAATGAGCATTTTGACCCATTTTGCAACCAGTAGCTGCAGCTCTCTGCTCTGTTAATGCTTTCTCTAGTACTCATCGCGGGCAAAGCATGGCCTTTACTTCAGAGTGCCATGAGAACTGGAAGATTTTTTTGCCACCCTGAGACCTCGGTGTGTTGTGGATACATAAGCAAATAAACAGATGGGGAAAAAAATAAAGACGAATTTGGTGTCTGTCAGCTGATTTTCACCGCAACCTTTGCATTCATCAGGTCTCAAACTCGCCTGTCTTCTCAGATCTGTCTCTGCCACCTCGGTTGGCAGATGACACACAGCCCACTGCTTTCCCCATCGGGAAAGTGCACTGGGCTTGGTGCTTTCACGTCCTAAAGTGAAGGGAACGGGATGGATGGAAGTCCTGGGTACCTCCCAGCTCTGTAATGCAGCCGGTTCTGTCCCAGTGTGGGTGCGTGAGTGTGGGGGTGACGTCATCTGTTTCTCCAGGCTGCCGAATACGTCTATAAGTTTATCTTGGTACAATCGCACCTCTGAAGGTGAACCCAGGGTGTGCGTGTTCAAGATGGTTGCAGGAGTGGACAAGTCCTGTCTTAGGCGCCCCGGTCTGCACAGGTCCATCTGCCACTCTGTGAAGGGTGACGAGGGTGTATGGGGCCTGAACATATCTCTGCATACGTGATCCTCCGTGTGCCAGTTTGTGTGCACCGCTGAATTATTACAAAATTACACTGACCCCTACAGAAAATCCATATCAGCCTCAACCCTTCTTCCCCGACCTCACGACCTCTGGGGTGCCTGAGGAAAGAGCTGACCGGGTCGCAGCCGCCCCTAGTCAATGAGTCTCTCTCCATTAGCATAAAACATGAATCTGCTGGCAGCTTGACAGATTATAACTAGCAGCCAGAGTTTTGCCAACTGGCTGGCTTGGGCGCTGTCTATTTATCATTGAAAATGGTAAATCATAAGAATCCAGATGACTTAATTATTCAAATCTACCCAGGACCCAGAGAAGCTGCAGCCCTGCCAGTCTTAGCCCTGGGCTCAGGAAGACTGGTGGGGGCTAAAACCCTGGCTTGGAACCCGAAGAGAGAGAAGCAAGTCCAGTCATCACCCTCTGCGAGACCCAGTGGGTCGGGCCTTCCTCTACAGCTCCTCTCCTCCCTGCCTTCCTGCCCATCTTTCCTGAAGATATTACTGCCTCTCTGGGGCTTTTCGCTTGGAACCCCGCTGCCTGCTAGCCCTTCTCAGCCTACACACTGCTTCTCCCACCCTTTGCGTGAATCTGGCCCTCTTTAGCAGGCTCAGGCCTTCATTTTAATTTTTTTTCACCACTGCCTTCCTCTTCCCTCCCCTTCCAGATGGACACAGACACTCCACACCCACTCACAGCCTTCCTCTTCTCTCTCGGCCCTTTGTTCCCTCTCCTTGGGATCCTTGGGTCCTGCACTATGCTAATCCCATGTTCCCTCCAAATCTGCTTTTATTCAGTTCAAGGATACAAAGCATCTCCGCCACATACCCTTTCTGTCCTGGGCTTCTATACAGCTTCGGGAATGGTGGACAGGTTAGCAGATATGCACTTCTCTCCATTAAAGCAGGACTGTGTCCCAAGAAAGTCAACCCTTTAGTGCCAGCACCACAGCACCTCAAATCCCAGCGGAGGAACTGCTTGCTGAGCCTTTTGGACAAACAGAGACAAACCTGCTGTGGTTTGGGGGGGGCTCTGGTAGGAAAATATGCTGCTTCTTCTAGACCTGCTCCCCAAGGAAACCTGTGTTCTCCAGACCTATAGAGGGACGGGGGATGGGGGGAGAGCAGCCCTCACACCGACAGTCACCGGAGGCTTCTTTGAGCAGCACCCTGGACCACTAAGGGGTAGAGGCTTTACTTTCTGCTTTCCATAGATGATACTTGTTGGTCTCTGCCAGATTGTATGTTTGTGTCAGTGGCACATAACTTTGTGGGCATGCCGTGGTGAACAAACCTGCATCCATGCATGTTTTCACACATGCAGGCACACGTTCCCAGAGAAGAGCTCTGTGCTTCAACAGCAAGTGACAATATCCCCACCAGCAGGACACCCAAGGGAACAGTCTTTTCACTCTGTTTCATTTTAAGACCTTGTTGCTCTCAATAAAGTGCTGGGCTTAAGTTCTCATAAAACTCTAAAAGAGCTGCTTCTGCTGCTAAAAGTAAGTCCTTCCTAGAGTCTAACCTTCTCTTCCTTTCAAGATGAAGTCGGAGGTCGGGCAGGGATCTTCGGAGGGGACCTCCCCCTCATTAGGAGAACACATATAGGATCCCAGTCACTACAATGACAACATAACACTCCTCTCTCTTGCTCCTCACTGCACTTCCAAGACATGTTGATATTTGACAAGGGCTGTGGTGAGAGGTGAAGCTGGGTGGAGAGAGGATCAGGATTCAAAAGCTGGCCAAGCAGCTGCAAGGCAGGAGATCAATAGGGAAGAAAGATTGGAGACAGGTTTCTCTCACACACACCTCTCTCTCTCTCTCTCTCTCTCTCTCTCTCTCTCTCTCTCTCTCTCTCTCCAACCCTCTCTCTCCTGCTGGTTCAGCACCCTGCCTAAGCCTCCTGAAAGCAGGTGGGAGGCAGAGCCAAGCCCTGGCCTTTTTCTGCCCTTTTAACTCAAACAAGTTCCTAATCCTTTGGTGGAGGGTAAACAGCTTCGAGCTCAGCCAGGATTTAGCATAAAAAGGCTACTAAGGGATCTGGAGGCATGCTCTGCACACCGTGTTACTCATTACCCAGAGAATCTGGAGAGCTCCTTGGACAGTGTCACTGGTCCCAGAGGTGACAAAGAGACGTCCCAGCTCTCTCGCTTCCTGGGCTAGGGCAGGGTGGAGCAATTCTCATCTCTGTTCCTCACACTTGGGAGGCAGGTGGACAGCTAAGGGAGAGTGGGACCAGCTCTGAAATATCAAAGGGACCCAATAGGAAAATTAATCGCCTAATTAAAATCCGCGAGGAAGCCCCTTGCCAGAGTTTCAGGAATCATAAGGGCTATAAAGGCCTGGGAAATAGATCTCTTCTCCCAGTGATTTCCTGGATTACATGGAGATTAGGCTGGCAGCAAAGCCTCAATGAACCTTCTGCCTGGTGGGGCCTCCTGGAGGTCACCCCCTCCTGATCTCAGCCTAGCTATCCACCTTACCCACCTGAGGTTCAAGCCCTACACAGACGCTTATCAAAAGAAACAACACCCCACTTCCCAAAGCAGGCAAGAGTTCCCACTTGCCTCGGTTTCCCTGACTTGCCTTCTTCCTATGCTCTAGAAATTTCTACACTTACATCCCTTCATTTAGGTTTGCTATGAGTCCCACAGCCCCTCTCATTTTATTGTCTGACAGGGGACTTACCATGAGACTCGGGCTGGCCTCAAGCTGATGATCCTTCTGCCTCATCCTCTTGAAAGCTGAGATCATAGGTTCCCAACACGGCTAGCTTCTGTCAAAAATGCAGTTTACCTAATTTATGAATTGACAGGTTCCCCCTTTTAAACCTTAGGGCTGATTTTTGCAAGTGAACTGTAGATGAATAAGGGACTAACCCGGGGCTGAGGAAGTGTAAGTCAACTCAAGGGTACAGCTTTTGGCTACCTTGTGTAAAGTTTTCAGTTTGAGCTCCAGCACCATAAACAATTTTGTTGTTGTTTTGTGAGGCAGGGTCTCTCTAGGTAGCCCTGGCTGGCCTGGAACTCAGTTGGTAGATAAGGATGGCCTTGAACTCACAGAGATCAACCTGTCTCTGCCTCCAGAGTGCTGAAATTAAAGGAATGAGCCATTAAATAAATTTAAAGAAAAGAATCGTAGGTCTGGAAAGATGGTTCAATGGTTAAGGACTCCCTGCCCTTAAAGAGGAGTTCTTGGCTCCCAGCACCCACAATTATTATAATTGTGGCTCATAATTATCTATAACTCCAACCCACCCATAATCTGACACCCTCTCCTGACCTCCTTGGGCACCATACTTACACATGGTATACATACACACACACAAACACACACCACACACACACCACACACACCACACACACATACCATACACACCACACACACACACACACACACCACACACACACCACACACATACACACACCACACACACACACACACACCACACACACACACCACACACACACACCACACACACATACACACACACACCATGCACACACACACACACACACGCGCGCGCGCGCATGCGCGCGCAGGTAAAGCACTCATACATATAAAGTAACTAAATCTCAGAAAAGGAATCTGGACCCTGAAATAGAACTGTGCAGTCCTTTCCCAGCTAAGCCAGTTCTCTTGAGAGTGAACACAGAGCCAGTCCAGAGTCAGTGTAGCTGGGTATTGCCACAGTGCAGATAAAGACCCCACCTCCTCATCAGATACTGGCACATTTCTTCCCTTGGACCTGCTCTGTGGGCACAGCAATGAGACCCTGTCTCCTCTTCCCTTTGTCAAAGTCAAACATGAGTGGTGCCCTACAAGAAGAACTCATTGCTGTCCCTGCTGTAGGGGAAGGGAGGTGGCAGAGTAATTCTCTTATGGCAGAATACAGGATATTTGTCTATTATCAGCATCTTTGAGCCAATGCAGTAGGACAGCGGAGGGCTGATCTTCAAAACAGTCCTGGGAGGAGGACATGCAGGCACTTTTAAATGCACCTCTGTTGATAAAAATATTTCTGTGGGGGTTGGGGATTTAGCTCAGTGGTAGAGCACTTGCCTAGCAAGCATAAGGCCCTGGGTTCAGTCCCCAGCTCCAAAAAAAAGAAAAGAAAAAAAATATTTCTGTGATGCCATCTTTAAAAATTAGCTTTAGGAAGCCAGACATGGTAACTCATGCCTTTAGTCCCAGTACTTGGAAGGCAGAGAGAGGCAGGCAGATCTTCAAGTTCAAACCCAGCCTGGTCTACAGATCAAGTTCCAGGGCAGCCAGAGCTACACCAATAAACAGACAAGAAAAAAATGGCCTTAGGAGCTAAAGACATGCTCAGTGGATCATTAAACACTGGCTGCCTTGTAGAGGACCTGGGTTCAGTTCCCAGCACATGCATAACTGCCTGTAACTCTAGGTCCATGGTATCCAATGCCCTCTTGGCCTCCATTGGGTTCCTGTACACATGTGGTGTATATACACACATTCAGGCAAGGGAGAGCCCATGTACACATACACACACACACACACACACACACACACACACACACACACACACACAAATAGCAATCCAAAAACTGAATCACAGATCCCAAAGACATTCTGGAAGGGGAGTTACAGCTGCACCATGACCACTCCAGACAGCCAATCCTGCCCAGCTCAACGGCCACATCTGGAGGGTGTTACTTATCATTCCCAAAGACCCTTCATTCATCTTAAACAATGAACCGAGCTTTCCTAAGAAAGAGGAAAAGGAAGGAAACAAATTCCTGACCCCCATCTGGACCAAGATTCCACGTCTGATTTCAGCAATTCCCTGTTCACAAGCACAGGTGTAACCTGTGTGGTGGCCAAGCCACTCTGCTCTCAAGAACCTGAATCCTGGAACGCTCGCAGGTGCTGGTTCCTCTTCACCTCTGATCAGATGTGTGTCAGCCCACTGGGTGCTTGCCTGTGAGGTAGCTTTCTGTACCTAGGGACTGACTGTTGTTTGCCATTTTGTTTAAGACAGGGTTCTCTTTGTAGCCCAGGATGACCTTGAACTCATGACCTTACTACTTCCAGCCTCCTGAGTGCTTAGGTAATGGCAGGATCCACGTGTGACCACTGCCAGCTTTCCATCTAGGGATTTTAAAGAGCATTTTCCCCTCCTGATGGAAGCGCTTTGTCATTTCTGCTCCCTGCTAATCTTAGACTGCACACTTCTCCAGGGTACAGCTCCGTTTTTCTGGCGCCTACTTCTGACGAGGACTTAATTTCAACCATCATTTTGTCCATTTCTGTCTCATTTGAGTATCGGTAGTTCTCAAATGAGCGTTAAGAGGGCCCACCACCCATATTTTCCCGGTCTGTGCTGGGGTGGGGTGGGAGGGGTGGATCCACACATGGAATTCTATGTGAATGGCTCCACCTAGAGTTGTGCTCTGGGAGTGAAGGCCAATGCCTGTCTCCAGAACTGAGCAGTCCAGAGATACTTAGCAAACCTGTCAGCCTCACCTTCTGGGATAAAAACCCAAGTTTTGATAACTGAGGTGTCAACACCTCAGCCATTTAAAAAGGGCTCAAAGTAGAGATCTTCCTCACAAAACTGACAGTGGAGAGATCTGCCCTCAGCACACAGCTCACCAATCTTCAGTCCATCCACTTCAAAGGCAGTGGAAGCCCTGGGAGAAGCCCTCCAGGATACAGGGTGACACCCAGACTCAGTGTTGGGTGATATTGCCAAATGTCAGTCAGGTGGGGCCTGGAGTTAGAGGGGGAGCGTGAACAGGTGACGAAGGAAAGCTGGACAGTGAAGGAATAGACATGGTGATGGAGAGGTGAGTTCAGGATGAATGCATACAGTTGCCCAAGGGCACCCACGCACCAGCCCACCCGTCTCACACATGCAGCATCACCTGCAACCAAAGTTGCTTTACCTTTGTGATGTCTGCCAAACTCTGCATATCCCCTCCTTTCTCTACCCTACCCTTCCTTCCCTCCTCTCAGCTGTCACCCTATTTTCCTACTGTCCTCTGACTTCACCATCACCCCTCAAGCACAGGTTCTCACTGCGGAACCATTCAAGCCCCTGGGTCCTTATCACATTGGGACAGAACCCCAAGTCACCCAAATAAGACCCTAATTTGGCAGGTCACAGAAGCTCAGCCGCAGAGCTCCACAGGACTCTGTCCGTAAACATCTCTCTCTATCTCTCTGTCTCTGTCTCCTCTCTATCTCTATCTCTGTGTCTGTCTCTGTCTGTCTCTGTCTGTCTGTCTGTCTGTCTCTCTCTCTCTCTCTCTGTGTGTGTGTGTGTGTGTGTGCACGCATGCATGCTGTGGCACACAGGTGTGGAGGGCAGGAGACAACTTGCAGGAGTTAGTTCTCTTTATGTCATAAGGGTCCAAGGAATTGAACTCGGGTTGTTGTCAGGCTTGGTGACAAATGCCTTTACCCACTGAACCATTACATAGGCCCCAAACTACTCTTCCAAAAAGTGGAAAACTCCAAAGAGCAGATCCAGGAAATTGCCTAAAGATGGAGCACTCTGGGAAAGTTCAGCTAGCCCACCTGTTCGTGCCTCCCTCATGCAGAGTTGGACAGAAGAGGGGCAGTGTGGACCCAACAAGCATTTGGCCTCATGTGACCAAGGGAGAGGAGAGGAAAGAGAGGGTGGGGGAGGGGAAAGGAGAAAGAAAGGTTATTTAAAGTCTCAACAATAAACCAGACAATGAGAATGATCCTTACAAAATGAGTTTCAGAGCCAGGCTAAAGGTCTGTCCACACCCCAAAGACCCCAAGAAGAGGTCAGCTGGGTACCACCTGTGCAATCTGGAAGGCAAAGCATCCCTCCAAGGCCTCAGGTTGCTAAGGAGTCATTGCCTGCTTTCTCTGTTTCTCCAGAATGTATGGCAGGGACACTGCCTAGTACTAGGGTAGCATTACCCAGTTCTAGGAGTGAAAAGGAGATGTTGGCGCTGTTTGCCTATTTGGTAAGAGAAACCACCAATGCTCAAACTAGATCCCCAAACTAGAAACATGAGGCATGGTGGTTTGCAGGGGGGTGTTGGAGGGTGGGGGGCGGGAGCTACATACCTACACTTCTGAGAGGGAGGGGAAAGCACTGAGCTGACTTCCTGAAGGGAATACATCAACAGCACCCTATGATCTGCCCAGCTGAGGGCTACCTAAAGCCCTGGCTTCTTAAACCAGGGTCACAGTCTAGCAACCAGACTAGTTCACCCAAGCTCCTGTCAAATGATTTCATCTGAACTGAGTTTCCTGCCTGACCTGGGGAACTTCACAACATCAGCCTGCAAGATGTCCAGAGTGGGGGAGCCCCTGGAAGAGCTGACTGACTCCCAGGGTCTCTTTGCTCTACGGCCCTCTAATTTCCCGCCTTTGTGTACACTTCACCAGCTCCCATCCGAGTGGGGATACACTCCTGCAGCAGCTGCTCCACCCTCCCCCACACTGGAAGAATGCGACCCTCCCCTTCTGCTCTCCTCCAGGCGCAGACAGGGAGGGAGACAGCATATGGCCCCATTTTCCTTGGCCCGGGGAGGTTATTTGGGAAATGAGAAACCCCCTTGCCCTCCCTCCCCTCTGGGGAGAGGCCGCCCTCCCCCTCTGCACATTCCCCACAAGTTCTCAGACACACAGCCTCCCCTACGTGCAGCTATGTGGTGAACTCACCAAGTTCCTCTCTCCACCCACCCCCCAGAGGCGCCGGAGCCGGGAAGGGAACCTTTGATGTAGGCACGTTTTAAAAGGCCCACCTGTCCTGTGGCTTCCCGGCCCCGTGCCTGAACTGCTGGGGCCCTTCACCACACAGCTTTAAATCCCAGGCTTCCTGAGCCCCAGCTCAGCCAGGATTGGGTCACACAGGAACCTTTTCCTGCTGGGGTGATCAAACCCAAGCAAGCTCATTGGGGACATCTGTCTCTGGTGAAATCAGGTCAGATCTCAAATTTGAGGGGTTCTGTGACACTTAGGAACTTCAAGCAGGAAGACCTGCAATTTTTCTTGGACCAGGGCCTGTGGGCAGGGTCTGTGGGAGGGTCGCTTGGAAAACCTCGTTTGATGTTGAGCTTTCGTGGCAGCGGTTTGATCCAGATGTTCCCCAGTTGTGGGGTTTTCTTCCTGGAGGGAGGGCACTTGGCTGTAAAGGCCTTTCCATCATGTGCACACTTGGAGGGTGCTGAAGGGGGGGTGAATTTCTGGCTCCCTCCAATCTGCTTGCTCATCAGGCTTCTTCCCCTAACAGGCACCCCTAGTTTGCTGGGCTGCTGTCCAGAAATTGTTCTGCACCTCTATACTCCCAACACCATAAGATGGAGCTGTAGGTGTTTCCCCAAAACGGTTCTCCGATCAGGGGTCTAGGGGAGGAAGGCAAGGAGCCATATTTCTGGCCAAAACACAAATAATCACATAAGAAACTGCACAGAATTGGACTGAAAGCCAATGAATCCGGGCTCTTGAACAAGCAAGTGCTTGTCCCTCTTTGGGGTCAGTTCTGCAGAGATAGAAGTGAGCATTTCCAGGCCTGTCAGCCTTTCTGCTACCTCAGAGTTCGAAAGGATGGAGTTCCTTCCTACTCCCCCACCCATCAAGAACTTCCCCAGATTCCTGGAAATCTTTCCTTCCAGAGCCTAGTCCTTATGCTTGTCCAGTCTAAGGTAGCTTCTGGGGAAAGTGTGTGGATCCCTCTCAGCTCCTCAAAAGCCTCTGGTACCCTTGTTGACTGGAGGATTCCTACTTGCACTGTGCATATAACAGCCTAAACTGGACATGGGGATGATGAACTCAGATACAAATCCCAGAGGCTTCTGAGTACCCCTGAAAACCTGTCATCGATGCAAGTTTTGGTAAGTAGACTTTTTCAAGGGAGACACTGGGAGAGGAGAGGAGCTTGCCTAGGTATGGTACAAGAAGAGGAGTTAAAAGGAAACATAGACCAGAGTCTTCCAGAAGAAAGGGCACTAGGGGCACCTCGAGCAGCAGGCCAGTGGGTGGGTGAAGTGCTAAACCAGGCATGGCAAATGTTGGAAGAAAGTGGGCACTGGACTGAAACAGGGAGGAGGGACCAGCTCCATGCCTTTTTCCTACAGGAGAATTTCTATTGAATCCACAGATCCTGCTCTGTGCCTCGTCAGAACAAGGTACATTTTTGGAATCACACCAGTCCTGAAGAACAGTTCTCAAGTGGCCCCTCACCACCCTCTTATCCAGCCTGGTATAGATGGATTGGGTGGTACAGTGATGGGTGGAAGGGATGGGGTCCCTCTACCTGAATGTTTTCATATTCCTCCACATCCTCTTCAGTAGGCAATCATTCTCACTGTGCCTGGTCTTATATACCCCATATGTCCTAAACTCAGAGAGCTAAGAAACACCCCATCATTCTTAAGCCATGTCTCACCCACCCCCTCTCCCTCCATACTTCTCTCTGAACAAGGAAGGGCCCTGTAAGGGACCTTCACAGCTGGACAACAGCTGGAGGCCCCACCTATTCTGTGCACTCAACATGACTTCTTCAGGGGCTGTGCTGCCAGAGGGGGAGGGAACGACTCTAACAGTGAGTGTTCCACCTGACCTGCTCAGATCTGGGGCATACCAAATGCCTGGCCAGGATCCCAGCCAAGTGGTGTTTGGTGAATCATGCCTACCATCGCAGCACTCCAGAAATTGAAGCAGGAAATGTGCTTGTGAGTTCAAGGCCAGCCCAAGCCACATAGTGAGTTCTAGGCAGCTTGGGCTACAGAGTGAAATATTGTCCAGGGCGGGGGTTCTTCCTGATGTCTCTGTGGCAGGGATGGCCAGTGGGGCATGTGAAAGTTTTGTGTCCCTCACTCTCCTTGGCCTCTTCCCTTTACTACTGACAAGGGGCTCAAGAAAAAGACATATATCTATGAAATGCCTCCTTCACCACCCAGACTAGCTCCTGAACTGCAGGTCTTGGAGCTTAACCCCATGAGGCTACAAAAACCACTTATCTCCTTTCCTGAGGGGCTACCAGAGCCCCTACCACTCAGGCCCTGGCAGAGCTGGGAAGGGGCAAGGACCCAGTCAGGAACAGGGTGCCTTCCATGCTCCCCTTGTGAATGCTGGTGTGTTACAAGCCAGTGCCGGTGGATAAAGGGATCCCGAGAATGGAATCATTCTACTTCAGAGCCAGAATAGGCTCCACACACTGAGTTCATCCTCCTCTACCCTATGTCACCAGGATTCAGGGTACTTTGAATAAGCTATGTCATCTGCAGCTTGGCTATTTGGGGCTCCGGAGCCCATTGGTAGAGAGTTTTCTTAGCATGTTTGAAGCCATAGAGACAAAGAGAAGGAGAAGTGGGGAGGGAGAGAAATAAACAGAGCATAGTAGCACACATTCGTAATCCTAGCACTTGGGATGGCTGAGGCAAGAGGATCTGTCACCATGAGATTGTCAGGAGTTCAAAGCCTGCCTGGACAATACTATGAGACCTTGTCTCAAAAGAAGAAAAGAAATAGAAAAGAGAAAATAAAAATAGAAAGAAGGTTGAAAGGAGGGCAGAAATGCAAGAGACTTTCTTGTGCATTTACTATAGGCCTGGTTGAACAGAAATACTGAAGTCTGCCCCTTCCTGGGATCTAGACTGGGTCTCCCAAGTAATTTATTCCAATGAAAACCTCCCAAGCACTATGTTACACTCGTGGACACTAACAAGGTCATAGATGCTGAACTGTGTGCCTCTGGCAGTGGGTGGGACTTTGGTCAGGGAAAGAGGGGAGAGAGGTATCTATGTCACTGGGTTTGTACCCCAAATACCACATTAATTCATACAGGGCCATGTTGCAAATCTCAGAGGCTCCAAAACTTTAGTAGAACCCTATCGACTTGGCCAGGCAGTGGTGGCACATGACTTTACTCAGGAGGCAGAGGCAGGCAGATCTCTGTGAGTTTGAGGCCAGCCTGATCTACAGAGCAAGTTCCACGACAGCCAGGGCTACACAGAGAATGCCTGTCTCCAAAAAAGAAGAAAGAAGGAAGGAAAGAAGGAAGAGAGAGAGAGAGAGAGAGAGAGAGAGAGAGAGAGAGAGAGAGAGAAAGGAACCTTATCACCTGCTCTCACACCCATCCAGACATACGATGACATGTGAATCTCAAGTCAATAAGGTAGACAGAAGAAAAACAACTCCCGTGGAACATCAGTACTGAACAATAAATCAGACTGGAATGCTTCTCTTCTTGGAAGGCAATGAACCAGGAGAACCTCACCTTGCTAGACCAGAAGTAATGTAAGGCTTCTGCTACACCAAGGGGGATGTCCAGGGAGACCCCCCCCAACAGCTCCTGGGACAAGGAGGAGAGGTGGAAATTCTAGGCAAGGCCTGGTGAGGAGGGGACCCAGAGAGGGACTGACAGGAGAGGGAGGGTTGGAGGAGGAGGGGAGATGAATGGTCTTGGCAGGACTGATGGCCAGAGTCAGGATGGATGGATGACGGCCGAGGTTTGTTTACTGGCAGCCCCCAGCCCGCTGCTGCCCGGGAGAGCAATGGTGGCTGGCACATCAGAGGGCTCTTAGAGAAGCTCTCAGAGATGATTTAGATGGGAATGAATCAGTCCCATATGGATTAAGTGTCCCGGCAAATCCCAGGACCTTACAGATGAGGGGACAGGGCAAGGGCACCGGAGGGAGGGACATCCAGAATGAGGAAGCCCAAGCTTGGAACCACAGAAGGTGCCTTGGCAGATGCAGCAGGGCAGCCTGGCTCAGATACAGTTCTTTCTTCCCTGAGTGGCCCTGGGCCTTAGAGAAAGACCAACTCCTGCATAGTAGCCAACTGGTCTCCCCTTGTCCATCTTTCTGTCTTAGTCTTCACATATCTTCTTCTCATACACATTTTTCTATCCCTCTGTTTACCTGGCCTCTTCTTCCATACAGGATCTCTGCCATTGTGTCTTTTCCTAGAGACATAAATAACTTGAGGGGCCTGCCTGGTCTCTGTTCACTCTGATCTCAGTGCCACTCTTCCACCTTGCCAGGCCTGGCATGGCCCTATTTCCCGTTGCATGCACTGTGCTGGTCTCTTGTGAGTCCTTAGGTTCCGCAGTGGCAGAGGACCAGGACAACATTCTGGCTGCAGGATGTTTATTCTTTTCCTCTCTTGCACTTTGCTTCAAGTTCCCGGTCCCATTGCGGTGGAGGCTCGGGACACTGGTGCTCATTGGCTAACCTCAAGTTGAGTTACTTACGCACCTTACTCCCAGGCCCATGAGGGTAATAGGTTGTGCAAGGCCCATCTCCCCAAGTCCCTCTTGGGGATCCTCTGTTATAAAGCCAGCTGCTGTGTGGACAATCTGGAGTCAAAGCATGGGGTAGTCACATATGACGATTGGTTGAAATATCACAGCCTCCCCCTCCCCCATTGGTGATCTATGGGCTGTGTGCCCTGTAAAAATTATTTATCGAGGCCTCAGAGTGTCCTGATTTAGTGCATCTGCCTCTGGGGCTGAGAGGCCTGCCTGTCGGCTGGAGCCTAAGCGTTAAACGACGCTAAAAAGTTAAACGGCCAACGTTGGGGGCTCACTCAAGGAGGCACCATAAAGCTGTCGGAGCTGCTTAAATCAGGAATGAGGATTCCCCCGAACATCTTCTCTCCATATGCTGCAAACCAAGAAGCCTCTCCTCGCCCCTCTGCGGCTCCCCAGCATGAGCAGGCCGAAGAGGACAGGTTTGCTTGAGTAGACATTTCCCTCCAGGGGCTCCTAACAAGAGCCCGGAGCAGATGAGGTCATGGTACCCGGCCACCTCAGGCTGGGGCGGGGGGGGGGGGGCGGGGGGCGGGGGTCTCTTTCCTGAGAGTCTTAAAGACTCTCATCAAAGATAAAGAAGATAAAGGTGCAGCTTGTCCCCAAGGGCCTGCCTTGTCAGGGTTCTCCCTTGAGCTTGTCTTTTTTGTTGTTGTTGTTGTTGTTGTTGTTGTTGTTTTAATTTTTTTCCCCCAAGACCCAGCTTCCCTATGTAGCCCTGGCTGTCCTGGAATTCACTATGTAGACTAGGCTGTCCTTGAACCCAGAGATCTGCCTGCCTTTGCCTCCTCCCTGGTGCTGAGAATAAAGCTGTACCACCACCCCAGCAAGCTCGTCCTGATTTAATTTGCATTTCTGTGAATAGAATCCTCTGGAACTCAGTGTCTTCCCACTTGGGTTTGAAGAGAGAGTTCTGTCAAACAGGCTGTGCCCTCTGACCTCATGTGTGACACACACACACACACACACACACACACACACACACCCCTACTTTCATGACTCTTTGAAAGACACAGCTTATCCTTTGAGTATGAGGTGATTAGGGCACCTCTGAGTGCCAGCATATACTCAAGTCTGGCAGATGGTTCTCAGCTGAACCCCAGTCCATGCTGCCACCACCCGGCCACTGCCAGGCAGGAGGGAAGGTGGGTCTCCATGGGCTGTCTATCATGCCTACTTTCAGCAGCAATAAAATGTGCCTCTTAAAACCTCCACTCTAGTCCCTAATATTTGCCTGGCCATATATCTCCAGTGATATACGGGCAGAAATTGCTCATAAACAGCTATAAAACCTCTTGGAGCTGGGGAGGAGGCACAGAGCCCAGGCTGCAGGAAGATCGGAAGTGGTTCAGCTTCTGATCCTCCTATACCCCAAAATTAACCCCATATACCAGTGCATCATGGAGGAAGGTGACCCAAAGGAAGGTCATGAAGCCCCCAGGCTTCATCTGGCTGCTCCTGGGATGTACTGTGTGACCTTGTGCAAGTCACCCAGCTCCTCTATTCTATGCTTTATTCAGGATGTCAGCTGCCTGAGCCCCTCAAGAAGTTGTCGTGAGGACCAGAGGAGGCAGGCTCACGCATACTATTAAAGAAATTTAGTATGTATGACACAGGCGCTGTCCAAACACACAAACTGGATACAATCATGCCCACTCACTTTGTAACACCCTGACTTGTAACTATTGCTATTGTCCTGCCACAGGTGCAAAACCTGGGGCCCTGAGAAGTGTGCACAGGAAATCGATGTCAGAGAACTGACTCCAAAGGGTGGTCCTTGCCCTTCCCATCTGTCAGGATGAAATCCTGGCGGGCAGGGGGGGTGGCTGAAGGGAACCTTCTTTCCTGGGGCTCATTCCTCCCAGTCACCCAAATGACAGTTTCCAAAGTAGAAGGTGCTTTGAGAGAAGCGAAGCTCCTCTCAGAAGAAATGGGAGACGTGCATGCTGAGTGGACCAGCCAGGAGAGTTCTTCATGGGAGGAGTACAGACCGTAACAACTGGTTCCAGCATCCCTACTCCAAGCCCTGCCCCCCAAGCCATCCACCAGCTGTTCCTCTGGTCTCTGCCCTCTCTCTCCATCTTTGCCGGAATACCCCTTCCTTGGCAGATTCCAGTCACCATCACCCCTGATAGGTCTCTATTTGCCCCCTCTGGTCCAACTACCTCCTCCCCTCCCACCTAGAGTTCCCGCAGCCTCTGGCTTCTCCTTCTCTCTTGGATTCTCTATGCAAGTCCCTAGCTGTCTCTTGTGACTGCCCACCCTGCCCCTCTCTCTCGGTGTCCCCCCAGCTGCCTCATGGGACACTTAGCCCTGGCCCTTCCTAATGCCCCTCTAGTTTCTACCCTACCCCTCAGAACTCCCAGATACTGCCTTACCCTTTGTCCTTTGTCATGTTCTGGGGTCTTGCCTTAAAAGGCCGCAGCATACCCCACCACCTGGCTCGGATGAAACGGCTGCAGTAGAGTCCCCTATTTGCTTGGGTTCGTGATAAAGGTCTCTCGTCTCTGAAAGTTTGAGATCTCCCAGGAGAAGGGTCTGTAGCAGTGAGAGATAGCTAGGAGGCTTAGAGTGGAGGACAGAGGTGTCCAGGAGAAGGGGACAAGAAGGTTGCCGTCACCCTGGCCCCGTTCCAGTCTGCCTTGATATTGGAGTCTAAACCATGGTCCACAGCTTCATCTGTTGGCAATGAGGGTCTGGAAATAGAGACAGACACGTCAAAGACGGCCATCATTGTGCCCCGCACCTCCCCTTCCCGGGTGGCTCCCACCCCCAACCCCACTTTTCTTTAAGTTTCCAAATCAACCTTCCTGCAATAATAATGATAAAGCAGGAAGCTGGGCCAGAGGACAGTGCAGATTTTTCTTCTTGACACGGAGTTTCCGATTAAAGGCAGAGGGACATAAATCCTCCTGCGTAATTGCTGTGCTCCGGCTCAAAGCCACTTGGGAGGGGGCTCCCACCCCCTTTGCCCCCCCTCCATCCTGAGTGGATCGGGAAGGGGGAAGGGAATGTAGCCTTGGCGCACAGGCTGTTCGAGGGGTGGGCTACATGCCCATTTTCCTGCCAGGGGTCCTAGCCTAGAAAGACTGAGACTCACAGTCATGTCAAAGCCCCTGGTTCTCCCACCAAGGAGCCCTCACCCTTCCTGGAGCCCACGGTGGCTCCTGGGACTTATGATCTTCCCCATACTCATTAGGACCTTGAATTTTATAAATTATTATGTGAGATTGATGTAGGGGAAACTGAGGCCTCTTGAACAAACTGGATGGTGGCAGACTTAACGCTGGACTGCTGTCTTAGCTACATTAATACTTGCTCTGTCACATGAAGGAAGAAGCTGACAGTGTTTGTTTATATTAAATCCCAGGCTTCCTGTAGACTTTAGAGTAGTTTTCGTATAGACAAAACACACACACACACACACACACACACACACACACACACACACTGAGAGAGAGCGAGACAGACAGACAGGCAGACAGACAGACAGAGAGAGCTTTTTGAATAAAATCAGGAATATCCCATGCTATTTATCCCTCTTTACAAACGAGGGGGAAAGAACCCTCAAAGCAGCAGTCAACTGGGGTCTCAAAGTCTTCCAACTCAGCCTCATATGCTTGCCCCATCTCAGAAATTCCCTTTGTTGGTGTCTTCTTTTTCGATTCGAAGCCAGCTCTCCTCCTCCACACAACCCTCCCGAATTAAAACCCTTGTTTCTACTCTCCTATCTCTCCCTGTACACCTTGAGCCATTCCTAAGTCAGGTCCTAGATGTCTCTTTTCTTTCACCAGACATGGGCTCTGCTCCCCCTAACCTATGTGTTCACTACTGCTCCCTTCCCTATAAACCCACACCCCAACAGCTCCACATGTGTACATGTGTGGCCATGGAAATCCTGGCCCTTCTGCATCAGGGGAAATCCCACAGAAGCTCCAGGGAATACAAGCATAGTTCTAGGTTTCATTCTATACACAGGAGACATCTGACTTGCCTTGCTCTTGAATCCTGTCTGACATCTTAAGGGAAGGAGTCCCTCAACTGGGACCAGGGAAAGATGCCATACCATCACCAATCTCCAGATACGACCAGACCCAGTTGATTCCTGCCGCGCTACTTGGACCACCTGACAAGGAAGCACTGACTAGATCCTGCAGTCACAACTTAAGTCCTGTAGGAGCCCAGGGGCGCTCTGTGGACACACCATGGCTTGCCCCTAGCAACACTCAGTAGGAGCAAGGACCAGGAAAAGTTGTGAAGACCTGTCTGAGTTGGGGAGAAAGCGTAGGAAGGATATGAGAAGACGTGCATGGAGGGAGAGCCCATCCAAAGCAGCCTGTGTTCAGTTGCAGGCAGTGTTTGATCTCTAAGGGGAAGAGTTTTGTAAAGGCAGGAGAGAGTGAGGGGCCTTGGGAAGGAGGACAAAGGTGTCCACAGAGGTAGGAAATGAAGTTGCCAGGCAGCTGAGCCATGTTCTACCCTGTCCCAGTGTCCAAATCCAAACCGTGATCCACAGCCTCATTCGTTGGCTGTGAAGGTCTTAAGCCCAGGAAGGACCCTTGCTGCTCTGGGTGACTACAGAGCAGACTTCCTGCAGGGTGGAAGGACCAGGCAGAGGGGTGTGGTTTCCAGCAAGATCCTGCAGGGTATGTTTATGTGTTCCCAAGCAAGCTCTGGGCTCCCTTTCTTGCTGAGAATCCTGCCTTAGGTATTCCTGACACAGGGAGAGTCCATGAGGAAGATCTGGAGCCTTCTCACAGGAAATCCCAAACTACCAGGGATGACAGACCTTCACTGAATATCCAGGCAAGCAAACAGGAACGTTTTCCACAGCTTAATCCTGTCAAACTTCCTGAGATGGATGTATGGGCAGGGACTGGGTGGAGAGGTGCATAGGGACAGTCTTTGAGAAGAAAACTGAGGTCCATTCAGAGACAAGCAAGGATGCCCTTGAGACTTGGGGTAGAGAAAGAGCCTCCTGTTCCTATGGTTCATGGTAAGAGCAGCTATACAGCAGGCACAGGACCAGGAGACAAAGACATGAACCTGAGAGGCAGGAAGGGCACCGGAAGAGCTCCAGAAACTCAGTTTCCCCCCTCCATTCCCTGACCTAGACATTTAAGGCCACTAGCATTCATGCTCACCACAGGTCTACACATCCTGGCCCCCAATGTCCAAAGACACTCATTCTCCTGCATTCTAGCTTTCTTCTTTCCAGAATCCTCACTCAACTTATGGCCTACCCCTCCCTCAATGCAGGAGAGGGAGATCCATCCAAGCATCCGAGGAACTAGGGCTAGACATCCTGAGCTCCTACCTAGTGGCAGAGATGACCGAGACTGAGGAGCCTAGGGGGCTGCCAAGGATGGATGTGTGAGCTTGTGAGTCCAGGCTGGATCCGACTCTGCCTCTTACTGGTAGATACATCACTCATCTGCCCAGGGGTGGAGATGGGGCAGGGGGAGGGGATGAAAAACACCCACAGCCCATTAACCTACTTTTGCAACTTCATTAAAACAGAGTCTCCGACATGTCGCCATAAATTGTCTTCTGAGGAAGAAGTCTAATCCAACACGGAGTTCAAGCAGCACAGCCTTGCAGAATCGGATGTAATACTGAGCGGAAGAACTGTGTGTGGCATGGGGTGGGGTAGGGGCAGCACTCAGGGCTCTGTGGGCTGGGCTACTCCCACTCCTGGCACAAGGCCTCCTGGGACAGATGAGAGACAGACAAGGGCTTTGGACTTTTTCTTCTGGAGAACAAGTCTCACTGTGTAACACAGTCCAGCCTCAAACCCACAATCCTCTTGCCTAAGACTCCAAGCACTAGGATTAGAGACGTGTGTTACTGCACCTGGCTAAAAAGCCAGCTTTTTTTTTTTTTTTCCAGTTCTTGGAGTTGAACCTCACTGTTGCTTGGGAAGTGTTCTACCATGCAGCCACATCCCCAACCCAGGGAAGAGATTTTTCTACAGTATTATACATGTGATGCTCTGGCCAAGAACCCTCAGAGCTTCCCGAGCCCCTCTCTGCAAAGTTAAACCTCTTCTCAGTTTTCCAAGGCCTCCTCCAAGAAGCCATGTTTTGGCCTCACATGGCAGCATGTGCCTGCAATCCCAGGACTCAGGAGGCTGAAGCAGGGGGATCTCCGGTTCAAAATCAGACTGAACTACACACCAAGTCCCTCTCTCAAAATAAGAAAACAAAACAAAACAAACAAAAAGAATCCCCATGCTGCCATAAGGCCATTTCTATAAGTGTATGTGGTAAGGCACTCTGTCATCCAGCCTGAGCTCAGCAGACCCCAGTGGCCTCCAAAAGGCTAGATGATGCCACTGTCCTGAGTGAATAGGTGGCCGAACCAAGTGGAATATTGGCCCACAGACAGCAGGGCTAGGTTCTCAACCCTGGTTAAGAGACATGGATCCAGCCCCCATGTGACTGAGAGCCCTGGATAGGAGTTGCCTGGGTCCTGAATCTGCCTTTGCTGCATACAGGCCTCAGTTACTTAGCTTCTCTGTGCCTTAGTTTCCTCATAGGACTGTCTCTTCTGGAGAACAAGTTTCACTATGTAATTACGCAATACTGCGCAATCATGTGGTTGAATCTTAAATAGGACAACCTATGGAACATGCACAGCACGTAGCACCCGGCACATCCTAGGGGTCAAATACATTGGCTATTATCACTGTCTCGCACTCATTATAAAGGACCCTTGAAGTTTACAGATCCCAGCTCCATGTCTTACACATGAGGAAACTAAGGCCCAGAAAGAAGAGACTTGTGTCCGAATCAGAACCTAGATTTTCTTTTACCCAGGCTCTTTTCCCTGAGACATGCCGCCCTTAGTTGAACAATGAAGAATTCATCTGGGGTAGTGTTGGGTTTCCTGTCACTGTGACCATACCTTGAGGAACAGCTTAAAGGGCCATGTCTCTGCTCACAGTCCCAGGCCTTTAGCTATGGATGGGGCAACACTGTGTCCACTGAAGCAGAGCATCACAGTTGTGATGAGGTAGGGAACAGAGCTACTTACCTTACATCAGCCAGGAACAGGACCCTTCAGAGGTATGCCCCAGTTGCGCTCCTCCATCTAAGCCCCGCCTCCTAAAGTTTCCACCACGTCCTAAAACAGCGCCCCCAGCTGGGGACCAATTGGTTCCACATGCAAGCCTGTGAGGGAATATTTCATATTAAAACCATAACAAGCAGGCAGTGGCTTCCTCTGTCGTGAGCATTCTATTAGGATGGTTACTTTAGATCCTCTTTTCAAAAAGACCTCCCTGGAAATAATGAATGAGAAGAAAAACAAAAATGACTCACTCTGAATCCCACAACAAAAGCGGACCAAGGAGCTGGAGAATTGGTAAAGTGTTTGCCTAAAACGCCCAAAGCCCCGGGTTCAATCCTCACCACATTATAAGATGGGTGTGGTGATATAGGCATATACTCCCAGCACTCAGGAAGTAAAGATAGGAGAATCAGAAATTCCAGGACATCCTTGGCTACATATCAAATTCCAAACCAACCTAGGTTAAATGAAACCCTGTCGTCACACAGCCAAAAATAGAAGAGAGAGAGAGAGAGAGAGAGAGAGAGAGAGAGAGAGAGAGAGAGAGAGAGAGAGAGAGAGAGGAGAGAGAATTGGGTTGACTGTCAGAAGAAAACAATGCGGGGGGCCAAGAGCAAGATGGCCTGGGGCCTAAACAGAGGGGTCCTCTTCCTTCTACCCTGGCAGTCTGTCATAAAAACCCTGAGGTGTCACAGATCCCAGACTTAGACTCTGACAGTGTGGTCTCAGAATTCCCACCACTGATGCTCCAAGAGGTGGGGCCCCAGAAGGGACATGTGCTCCTCAGGGCTTCCTTGTGAGAGAAGAAAGACCCCAGGAAATAGTTCCTGGGGTAGCTGGGGTAGGTTCTTCGTGCTTTTCTACTCTGACAGGAAGTGGGGTACCGGCCGGGGAGTGGAGCAAATGCTCTGCCGGTCCAGGTGTTTCACCCTGACGTGTCTCAGTCCTGAGTCTGTAACTCCACCCTAGCTACAGCCCAAGAAAACACTCCATAAAACACACTGCTTTAATTTTCCTTTGAAGGGGCAATTTAGCAGGCCGTCTGCAAGCCCTTGGGAGTTAAGGGGATCTATCTCGTTTTCTCAAAGTGCTCTCCCCAAAGTGGATTCCTGAGATCGAAGTTCACAGGTAACTATCGAGGAGGAAGAGGGTTTTTGGAATAAGCATGGGGTTTGCTAAAGTAAGAATGAAGAATAGAAGTATTTTTTTTTAATTTATACAAAGGAAAAAAAATGAGAGCAGGAGAAAGTCAGGCCCAGCCAACCATGAGGAGCACACAAATGCTGTGTGACTCCGCCTGGATCTTTTCCCTCTCTGGCTTGCCTGTAAGTGAAGAGCTCATAAAATAAGAAATGTGTGACTCAGCTCCAGGCTCTGGGGCCCTCACACCTACTCAAGATGAGATTCTCTGATATTCATGCTCACAGCCAAATTTTATGTACAGAGCCCTGGCGTTTTCCTTTTTTGGGATCTTGCCAGGACTCACTAAGAGCAATTTCAGCCCCCAGCAACCACAGACCCTCCTCTGCCCTCTACATCACCCCTGGGTTCCTCTGCCTGTCTTCAAAGGTGGATTTTATTAGGCTGCTGGGAAGAGGGAGCCACCACCCTTCCTTAACTTTTTTTTTTTCCTGGGGATTTTCCCATGGCCTTTCTCCTCTTCTCTCTAGGGCAGGGCCGAGGGGCAGTTGCTCCTGGGTCTCTGGATTTATCCAAGATCCTTAGGGACCACAGAGAGTGGGAGATGTTGGGGCAGGACCCTAGGGTGCTTTGAACATGTACTAACTCCCCTTTGCTCCCTGCGAGGAACATCTCCTGTCTGTAAGGTATGTAAAGCTCAGAAGTTTGGGGGTACTCTCTGGAGCTTCCGCCAACTCCTCTCCCAGGGGCGATGTGAGAAAATGAGGGCTGCTCGGAAGCAGAAATGTCAGATGAGGGTCTCATCCGCTCAGGAGCCCTCCCCCTTCTTCACACTTTGGAAGAATGTTTTCTGGTCTCTTAGAATTCCAGCCTCAGTATTCTCAGAGAAGGGGTGATAAAACAAGGAGCCTGTTCTCAGGCTAAGAAGGGCTCCAGAGGTCAGGGTCAGGGATAGAAGGCAGGATATCTTGGCTATGGGCCGGAAAACAGAAGTATGGGAACCCAGGGTGATGGGAAACTCTGGTCCCTGAGGTAGCAGCAGTAGCAGAGGAGACCTCACCAGGGGCGCCCACTGGAAATTTGCCAAGCTTCTGCAGCCCAGACTTCCCAGTGGGGACCCCGAGAAGGCCTGATGCCAAGTCACTGGGCTGGTTCTAGGGGAGGGAAGTGTGGATCCTCTGGAGCAGTTGTCAAGGGGAAGAGAAACAGAGTAGAGCCCCCATGAGGGGAATGAGAGGGAGGGGACCAGACAAAACTCAGTACTGGAGTCCTTCTAGTACTGTGTGTGAGAGCTAAGCTCCCCTGTTTGTCTGTATGTCTGCTTTTTGAGATAGGGTTTCTCTGCATAGTTCTAGCTGTCCTGGAACTCACTATATAAATCAGAGTGACCTCAAATTCGCAGAGATCCACCTGCCCCCTGCTTCCCAAGTGCTGGGATTAAAGGCTTGCACCACCAAGCCTAGTTTTCCTCTGGAGCCAGGCTCTCGGCCCATTTAAACACACAGATGCCAGGCACCATGGTAGGGCCAGGGAAATGGAAATTAACAGAAACCCTGCTTCTGAGGACCAGCATGGGGGGGGGACTTGCAAAAAGACATACCCTCTCCAAATGCCAAGCACAAAGTCCTAAGGAAGAAGTTAATATAAACAAGAACAATCAAAAAGCATGCACTGCATGAGCCAGGTGTAGTGATAAACACGTGTTGGAAAATAAAAGCAGAACAGGAGTCTAAGGTTATATATTAAGTTCAAATCCAGCCTGGGCTACATGAGACCCTTTCAAACAAACCCACCTCCTGCGCCAAGTATATTGACAAGCTTCTGTAATCCCAGAACTCAAGAGGAGGGAACTATATCAGGAGTTCATGGCAAGTCTGGGTTACACAGCAAGACCCTGCCTCAAAAAATGGGACCTGAGAGAGCTAAGCATGTTGGAGCATGCTTTTAACCCTTGAGAGGCAGAGCCAGGTAGATCTCTGTGAGTTTGTTGCCAGCATGATCTATACAGTGAGTCCCAGGACAGCCAGGGCTAGAGAGGGGTTAGAGAGATGGCTTAGCAGTTAAGAGCACTTGCTGCTCTTCCAGAGGACCCAGGTTCTATTCCCAGTAACCTCACATCAGCTCACAACCATTTGTTAATTCCAGTTTCAGAGGATCACGCGCCCTCTTCTGGACTCTCTAGGTACTACATGTTAAGCAGACAAACATGCAGAAGAAAACATCCACATATAAAATAAAAAGAAATATTTTTTTAAAGGTGGGGGTAGCCTGAGAAATAACACCAAAGGTTTCCTCTGCCGAGTCCCCATGCCTCCTGGAGGGTACAAGCACAAACCAGCAGCTATTGAGGGGCTCTTTGGCCACTCAGGCAGAGGCAGTGCAAATGTAGATAATTAGTCTTCTTTGGAGACTTATCTTCATATGCGATAAGGCTGGAGGCAAGTTGGGACTAGATCAGAGAAAGCCGTGAATTCCTGCTGGAAGTCTTAACTACCCTTCATCAGTCCTGGGGAGTGACAGAAGGCTTCTGTCTGGAGTGAGAGAGAGGAGCCTCGTGCAACAGGACTAGAGATCTGCCCTGGAAGCTGCTCACAGATCAGGCTGCCTGTGAGAAAACTTTAAGCAACAAGCATGTTGGTGTGATACCGTCTCTGGTGGTGAGTGTGTGCTCGCACACACAGACACATGCATACATACATAAACCTAGGAGAGCCTGTTTCAGTCTAGGAGAGCCTGTTTTCAACCAAACTGCCCCAGCCTGCTGTGGTGGGGAGACTGTGAACCATCACCTCCCTTCCTCATTGCATCCTCCTAACTACCTGGATGGGCAAGAATGCAGCTGCCACCACCACCCCAGGCGCCTGGTGTATCCAGGCCCACCCTCACCTGCTCTAACTGCAGTCTATTCCTGCAGTTACTCCTGCAGACGCATACACAGCCGGGAACAAAGTGAGCATCTCCCCCACCCGGTAATGCTCCCAAATCTAATGTCAGTAGTGGCTGACACCGTAGCATGAGATGGGGAATGACCATCTTCCAGTCTGATGTCAGCTCCTAAAGGTAGTGAAGAATCGGGTGCTGGGATGAAATGAAGGGCATTGCTGATGGGGGCCAACCCAGGGGACATGTCAACTCTGAGGTGGGGACATAACTGAAATAGATATGAAATAAGACGTAAATAGAGTTGGGGAATTATGCAGAAGAGGAATCAGTGGGGGACATGAGTGACCTCCTGTCCCTCCCCCCAACATTCTCATATTCTCTCTCTCTCTCTCTCTCTCTCTCTCTCTCTCTCTCTCTCTCTCTCTCTCTCTCTCTCTCTCCTTGCTGAGGTCAGGGAGATCCACTGGCATGGTTTAAATCTGAAACGTCCCTCAGTCCCTCGAAGGCTCACATTTCAAGTGCTTGTTGCTCAACTAGTAGCATTACTTTGGGAGGCTTTGGAACCTTTAGAAGGTTAAGCCTAGCCAGGGATGTCAAGATGGCCAGGTTGGTAAAGTGCTCAACACACACGTGTGAGGACCTAAGATCAATCCCCAGAAACTAAGTAAAAAGCCAGGTGTGGTGACACATGTTTGTCACCTCAGCAATGGGAACACGGAGAGAGAAGGATGCTGTGGCTAGGTCAACCGACCTAGGCTGACTGTCAACCTCTGACCAGTGAGATCCTGTCTCAAGAAGACAAAATCACCCAAAGCTGACCTCTCACCTCCATCTGTAGATACACTCGTGTGCACATGCACAAATAGACGTGCACCTGCACACGTGTGAATACAAGCACATGTACAGGAAGTAGACCTACCTGGTTAAAATAGGTCACAATGGGAAGATCTTGGATGTTTATACCCAACCACCGGTTCCTCTTTGCTTCCTGCTCTGCTGTGGCATGAGGGACATCTGCCAAACACCCCTCCCACTGTAAACTAAACTGATTCACCGTGCTTCCCTCACCATGATGGATTAGACCAGGAGCCAAAATAAATCTTTCTCTCAGCTGATTGTCAGGTACTGTGGTCACGAGGACACGATCACATCACCACTCTGGACAACTGGTTTCTTTTGCCCTTTTTTGGGACCCTGGTGCCCAGGTGCTTAGGTCGGGCCTTATCCCTTCTCCTTCACCCAAGACCCCCACAGATAGGGATCCTGGTGCAGTAGGCATCCCTGAGCTATCAATGAGTCATTAATTATCAGTGGTTAGCAATTATCATATCTACGTCACCGCAGCCTCCACCACCCAGAGAACTGACAAAGCTTGGTCCTTTGGTTTCCTTGATTCTCAAGCTCTGGACATGGGGAATTGTTGAATACATGCTTCTGACCCTTAAGACCTTGGTGCCCTGGCGAAAGGTCAGCAGGAGCTTACCAACCTTTCAATCCTTGGGGAGGGTCTCTCCTCCCTCTCCAGGCCAACCCAGCCTCCGGGACCAGCCTATAACAGACACCCTTCTCAGACAGCCAGTGTCACCCACTCCTCCCCTCCGAACAGTGATTCAGGCTTTTTCTCCTGCCCTCCTGCTCTAACCCCACACTATCTCTGAGGCTGAGGTCTGTGGGCAAGAGAAGGAGATCCACCTCCTCACAAGTGTCACTGTGCTTCTAGGCCCTCACTTCTGCCTTTTGTTCAAATATGCCTTAGCCCTGACTATACCAGGCATTTCTCTGTGACACTTGTCCTTGATCTTGCCCTCTGTGAGAAGGACACGAGGAAAAGGCCATCTGTTTTTAAGTCCTATGCCAATATGCCAGGCCACTGGCACCGTGGCTTTGAAAAGCTTTCAGACTTCCAGCCTTGCAGAATAGCTCCCCTCATTTCACACCCCTGACTGGTGCTCCTGTAACCCCATCACCAGGGGCACTGGGAGGAACACCTGCCTCCAGCTCAGGATGGCAGCCCTGGCCCCAGAGGGAAAGCTGCCTCACACAGCCCAGCCCCCAGTCCTCGTTCTAGAAGGAGGTAATTAGGAGCTGTGCAGTCCTTGTCCCCCAACAGGTACAGCTAAGCAGCAGCATCCATCATCAGGGGCAGCTGCCAGAGATGGGAAGAGTCACGTGACTGGGCAGGACCAACGGGAGGGTGAGGGGAGGCCTCTGAGCTAGGGATTGGCTGGACTGAAGCTGGAGAGTTGAGGGCTGTTGGGGATAACCTAAGAATGACCTTGTAGGGACTTTAGTGCCCCTGGCTCTACCGTGTCTCCCAAGACATCCTTCCATCTGCCTTCAGCTCCTCATCCGAGGCCCGCCTCCCTGGCTCTAGCCTTTTCTCCTGCCCTTACACGTCATTGATTTAGGCCCATTATTTTTCTCTTTCTAAAGAACGGTGGCCTCTTGTATGCTTACCTAGTCTGAATGAGATGAAGAGTTTTCTGGCCTAACCAGATGGGTGCTGATACCTCCATGAGCGGAAAAGGGAAAGAAGCTGACAGGAGTAAATGCCAATGCAGGTGTGATCCCCAATTGCCCACGTCCATGCCAGGCTGTGCCAGGCCGTGCCAGGCTGTGTGTGTGAAGTGCATGCTAGCAGCTGTACACATGGCGTGGGTGCAGCCCGGGATGCGTTTTGAACACTTGGCACTGATGGGACACGTTACCTAATGTGCTACAGTGCACGAGAAAGAGCTGGACACAATGACCTTGTACCTTATTTCTGTGAGCATGCACAAGCTTACGGTCCCATGTCCCTGGACCTGTCACTAACACGATGGACTTCACCTTGACTGTTTCTGACCCAGGTAAGGGAACCCCGGCTTACTTGCCTCTAACTCCTTGGCACATCTCCAAACCAGATGAGGAACTCCCTCCTCAGCCCCAGAGCCACAGGTCAAAGTGGCAGCTGGCAAGAGAGAAGAAAGGGAGGAGAGGAGGGGGGGCTTCCCCAACACCTGTGAAGGGTCTTCATTACATATGCAAATTCTCTCATTAGCAATGCAGAACACTTCCTGAGTTAATGGCTGCCTCGTTTCTGTGAAGATATGCTGAGAGGGGACTATGGGAAGGAGAAGAGTTGTGCCAGGGCTTTCCATCCCCCAAGGCTGATCCCTGGCAGGCTTCGGGAGGGGAAGGGGGAGGAGCCTATGGCAGGGACAAAGGACAGCAACCAGCAGGCTTCTGCTATAGGCTTTGCATAGGATATTTGGCTACGCTTGGGCAAACTGGACAGAGCATAGCTCTGCTCCTGTCGGGAACAGGACCAGCAGGAGTAACGCTGGGGCCAAGTGCACCATTCTCCTCGCCACGCCCTCATCTCTCCATCCCCCAAGCCCAAAAGCTGCGGTCCTTCTGGCTTTCGTGAAGTATGACCCTGGTTTCTGCCCCACAGGACACGGAGAGCTCCCTCCCTCTTACTGGTTTAACATGCATCCTCAAGGCCTCATTTCTCCCTGCCTTTGCCCTTGAACACCAGAAGAAGAAGGGGGACCCATTCCACAGTCTGTCACCCCAATTATAGAGAAGGGAGTCGGGAGTCAGACTCTCCCTTGCCTGCCCCTGCTCTTGTATGCAACCATGTACAAATGAGCCATTTCTTGGGGTTCATTTATGTTGTTTCAATCTCACTGTCATCAACATGGCACCGGAAACAAACACAAGCAGTAACAGTCAACCCACAAGCGTCCTCCGAAACACAGGAGCATCTGCTCACCTCACAGAGGCACAGGCCACCCTGCTCATATTAACTTGTTCTTAAACACACACCCACGCTCTCTCCAGCTTCTGCTATCCTTGTGCAAGCATATCACCCCGTTTTAGGGACAGAATCCACAGAGACCTCCCCTGCCCTACCCCCTACCTTTCCTTTCTTTGCTTCTTCCTCCCCCCTCCCTCCCTCATCCCTGGGTACCCATTTGCCAGGGTTATTTATAGAAGCAAGCGATAAATTCAGTGTGTTTCTCGGCGTGCAAAGCTATAAATAATGGCACAGATCATTAAACCCCGAGAGCAGGCCCAGCCGCCCCGCAAACAAGATGAAGTGCAAACCACCACGTGAGAGGGAGAGAGGGAGGTGCAGGGGAGAGAAGCAGGCCCAGCCTGCACCCCTCAACCTAGGCCTAGGGAGCATGGGCTTCCAAGGTACCTGCTGGGCCCAAGGGTTGGGGCAAGCTCAGGGGTGGGAGTGGGGAGGCTCACACACTGGCAAGACAAGCTTACCATATACTCCATCCTTCGTCCTGCCTCTCTCCCCATCCTCCGCCTCTCACTTCCTTCCTGCATGTTCCTCCCACCTTTCATGTCTCTCTTTTAAAAAAAAACAAAACAAACTATCCTTCACTGTCCTGTCAATGGGGTAAGGAGTCACTATTGTTTTAAATTTATTTTTATTTTATATTCATTGGTGCATGTATGTATGTATGTATGTATGTATGTATGTATGTATGTCTAAAAACATCGGTGCATGTATTTCCTGCATGTATGTCTATGCGAAGCTGTCAGAATCCCTGGAACTGACTTTACAGACAGGTTGAGCCTGCTACGTGGGTGCTGGGAATTGAACCCAGCTCTAACCACTGAACCCACCTCTCCAACCCTGTTTTGTTCTGTTGTTGTTGTTTGTTTCTTTTCTTTCAAGACAGGGTCTTGCTATGTAGCTCTGATGTGTGGATCAGGCTGGCCTCAAACTCACAGAACTCCACCTGCCTCTGCTTGAATCTAAGTCCATACCACTATACCACCCCATATTTTCCCAAGTCCCCTCTGCTCTTCTTCTGTTTCTCCAAGTTCCCTCCTGCCCTCTTACCATCTGCCCTTCATCTCTCCCTCTGCATCCACCTGTTTCCTTCTTCCTTCCTTCCCCCCCCCCCAACCCCATGTCTGCAGGCTCCCGGAGAGACTCTGATCCCACCAGGAGCCTTCAGAGGCAGAAAGTTCCCTGTCAGCAGAACACTGGTAAGGGCTGCTGATTCAGTGTCTGTAATATCCAAGGCAGAGGTGGTCGGCAGGGGCAGGGAGGAGGACAGGGAAGATGGATGAGGAAGGAGATATCATAGACACCAGGGACGGGCTCGGAATGAGGGGCTTTCTAGGGAGCGGAACCAGAACCAGGCTCCAACTCGAGCTCATTGGCCCTAGCTTGTCAGCCCAGGGAGGGGTGCTTTCAAGGTCTGGAGGGAGAAAGCTGTGGGAAAAGAACAAGAAAACACAGAAGCAGATGGGAGAGGAGGGGAGCCTCAAGGAGGAGCCACTGGAAAAACTGAGAGGAGTTGGAAGCGGCAGAGAAGTCAGCAGGCGCAACAGAATGTGATCCCACCCAATGTTACCTAGCCCCCCAGATCCATGCAGACCTCAGAGGCTTCATTGCCTTCCTGAATATGGGCCAAAGTATAGAAAGTTTGGGATCCCAATTATGACTACCCACCCCTTCCCCCTTTGCTCTTAGGAAATGCCTCTACCTTCTGGGGTTCTCCCACCCCTTTCGGGCCTGCAAATTTGCCTCAGCCCTAATGGTCTCTACATCTCATCCCTTCACACTGAGCCTACGTTGGTCAGCCCAGGAGAGGCCAAGCAAAGCCCAACTGGGAAGCAAGACCAGAACCTAAAGCAGTAGTCAGTTTTATCCTTTTTGGAGTTGGGGAGGGCTATCAGGTGAACGAATTCCAAATGGAATTGTAGAGATAGGAGTCTGCCACCGGCCAGAGCCTGCGCCCGAGGGATGTCACATAGGGCTGGTAAGATTTGACTGACTGGATGGTGGGCCTGAACAAGGTGTTGTGTCCTGGTGGTGTGGCCAGAGATGGATGGTAAAGCCTGGAGTCTTCCCCACCTGCCCTGTGCCATGGCCATACAAGCATCTGCTCCTACTCACTCCTGGGCAGATTTGATGCACAACTTGGTTATTTGCCCGGGGGATTTATAGTAGGAACCAGCACTAAAGCTAAATCCCCCAGCCACTGAGTTAAATCAGCTGCTGCGATGGGCCGGAACGAGGGAGATGTTGGGCTGCAAGGCTGCACAGTGGGGCTGGAGAAGAAAACACTTGTCCCTGCTCCCTGGGGATCCCTGTCTATAAATCCCCCTCAGGCACCCATTAGGGAGAGCAGTCTCAACAGACTTTAGTGCTGGTGACACAGAGGATGCCACAGCGGGCAGTGCTTGAAGAAGCAGACTGTAGCCAAGGGCTGGGGTAGAACTACAAGAACAGCTTAAAGCATTGGGCTAGTCACAGTGGATGCCACAACTCTGTTTTGAGGGGCTGTGTGAAGTAGAGTCTCTAATGAGAGGGTAGGTTCTGGACAGCCAAAATTCCCTGGGCTCAGATCCTTGCTCAGCCACTTACTGTGTGACCCCCTAGGCAAGTTCCCTGGGCCATTGTCTCACCAGCAGAGACCTCCTAGAGTCTCTGTGACTAAATGAGATATAGTGCCTACATCTGTGCCTCAAGTTACAGAACAATCTCTTGAGGCCAAGCTAGGAATGTTAAAGGAGGGGCCGGGCTGTCAGACCCTTGGAAGACTCTAGGGGGGCCAGGAGAATGTTTAAAGAAAGAGGAGGGAGCTGAGAAGTTACCTCAGTGAGTAAAATGCTTATGTTGCAAGCATGAGAAAGTGTTTGGATCTCCAGCACCCATATAGAACACAGGCATGGCTGGAACCCCAGTGCTGAAGGTGGAGAAAGGCAGATCTCAGGGCTCCCTGTCCGGTTTAGCTGAAAAGCTCCAGGTTCAGTAAGAGACTGTTTCAGAAGCTAAGGAGAAGGGCAAGGTGAGAGGATAGCTGAAGCCAATCTCTAGCCTCCACACAGACACACACACACACAGACACACACACACACACACACACACACACACACACACACACGAAAGACAGAGAGAGACAGAGACAGACACAGAGGCAAACTCTGATTTATTGAGGTCGAGATTCTCAGTCTCACTGAGAGAGTGAAACCAACCTTCCCCAGGGCTCTGATTGAGCATCCTCCATTTGCCTGTCCAATGGGATTGACTGAAAAGCTTTCAGCAAGCTATTTTGATTCTCTAGACCTGCTCTGCTCATCTACAAAATGGGCACAATAAGAGTCTTTTTTCCGGAGTTACCAAGAGAATTACACGAGATTAAACACAGTTATGGAGTAAGTACTGATTAAATTTAGCCCCGCCGTTACTATGACTTCCTCAGGTGGGCAAGTGAAGGTTGAGCATGGACTCTGAATGTAGCCTCCCTGGACCCAATGGTGTGACTGATACTGAGGTGCAAGAGGACTGAGGTACACACGGAAGGCTGTGTGGATAACTAGAAGAGTCAATAAGGAGGCAGAAACCTAAGAGGAAGACAGGAACGGACAGGAATAGAAAGTATGGCAGACTCGCAGCGGAGAAAGAGAAGGATGGGCCAGAGGCACAGGAGGAAGCCAAGGATGAGATGAAGGCGACCTCCCCTCCCCCACCCCCAGTCCTCCACCCCAATAGAAATAAATGGCAAGGTAGAGAATGGAGATGATATGGGAAAGTGAGAGGAGCTAGAGCTGGAGTAGGTGTACTGAGAGCAATGGAAGCCAGGATAGTAGAGAAGCAAGACACTGGGAAACAGGCTTAAGACAAAGGAGGGAACCACAAGGCAGAGCTGCCAGGCTTCTGCCAGATCACAATCTGAAGCTGGCTCCATGGCCTCCTCCCAGCTCATCTTTCGCTTGGCTTCCCTCGGCCTCCCTCCCTCCACCGCCACCAAGCCTGCCCAGAGGGATCCTGGGGTGCCTGGCCTCTGGGTACCAGATCACAGGGTGAGAGGACCCCCAAAGTAGAGCAGAGCCCAGATAGTCAGCCTCCTTCTGGCAGGTCCCTTTCATCAGCAGGTTGACCTCCAGGAAAGAACCCTTGTGAGTCAGACAGCATTGCCTTACTCATTATGGCCACCACACACTCCAGAACATTATGGGTATTGATTGACTGATTCCTGAAACAGCCCTGTCATACCTGTCCCACAGAGGCACGCTAAGGCCTGGTGGTGCGAGTCCAGGAGACCCCATGCCCCTGCCCCACTGTGCCTCTTTCCTTGACCCTCTTTCTATTGTCCAATCTTCACTTCTCTCTTCCTAGTAGGCCACGTCGCAAACCTCAAGCTGGCCTTCTGTTCGCGTCCCAGGCATTTGCAGCAGAATCTGGTGCGGCTGCGTAGAACCTGGAGCCCCTTCACTTGGGAATGAGCTGGAAGGGCAACAACTCAACTGAAACCACATCACACAGCCGCTGTGGCACAGTGGGACCGCTGTCACGTTGCACCTTCAGGACCTCAGTCTTCCCGGTTTCCACACCTAGAGGACCAGAGATGGCCTGCCATCTAAGACCCACCCACGAAAGAACCGGAACAGATAAGGAAGCAGAATGAGAAGTGTTCCTGGACAGAAAAGCCCAGAATGTACAGCTACCGAAGAGGAACCTGAAACTTAATCCACAGATTCCTAACATAAAAATAAAGGGAAACAGATAGCAGCTTTAAAAATCTCACTAGCCACACCGGGTGGTGTTTGCCGGCAATATTAGCATTCTGGAGATGGAATCTGGATGATCAGGAGTTAAAAGTCATCCCCAGATACATAATGAGTTCCGGGATAGCCTAGGCTACACGAGACTGTTCCAAATAATAAACCAATATAGCCTAGGCTACATGAGAGTCTGTTTCAAATGATAAACAAGTCTCCCCCCATTCCAGAAGGCTTATCAGTCCCGTTCCCAGCACCAATTCCTTGCCCTCCATCAAAGCATGGTCAGGCAGGGCCAGCAAGATGGCTCGATGGGTATAGGTACTTAGACCTAAGTTAGATCCCCGAATCCAGGTAAAGGTGGAAGGAGACAGTGGGTTCCATAAAATTGTCCTCTGACCTTCAAATGATCCTTCAATGGCATATACACACATGTGTATGTCTATATATATATACACATATATATACACACAATGATAAATAAATAATTTTAAAGATGTATCTACTTTGATGTGCATGAGTGCTTGTACGGATATATTCGTGTCTGTATGTCTGTCTGTATGTATGTATGCATTTATGTATGTATGTACACCATGTGCATCTCTGGTACCCATTGAGGTCATAGAAGGGTGTCCGATCACCTGGAACTGGAGTTACAGACAGTTATGAGCCACCATATCAGTCCTGGGGACCAAAATCGAGTCTTCCATGAGAGTTGCAAGTGCTCTTAATCACTTAGACATCTCTTCAACCTATAAATGAAATTAAAGGAACACACGTACACGATGTAACACACTCAAAACAGTGAAGAGATTTTTCAGTGGTTAGAGCACTTACTGATTTTTCGAAGAGCCTGGGTTCAATTCCCAGCACCAACACGGTAGCTCACAACCGTGGTGGTTCAAGTCCAACTTCAGGGGATCTGATACCCTCTTCTGGCCTCCAAGGGCACCAGGCATATGTGTGGTACACAGACATACATTCAAGCAAAACATTTATACATATAAGATAACATAAACAAATATTCTTCTTAAAATGTTTAAAGAACAATGAAAGGAAGGGCTAGCAACGTGTCTCATCAGCTGAGGGGTAGCCACTGTTCTTGCAGAGGACATGAATTCTACTTCCAGCATGCTGGGCAACTCAAGACACCTGTAACTCCAGCTTCAGGTCCCTCCCCTGGCCTCATTCATATACATACACCCACCTACAGACACATGCATACCCAAAATAAATCAAAAATCTTTTATTTTAAAGGATTCTCGATGTGGTGGAGGCAGGAGGATTCCTGTGAGATCCAAGCCAGCCCTGGTTAAACAGAAGGAACCTCTCTCAAAATTAAAAAAATAAGTAAGAAAAAAATGTGATCGTAATAACAAGGATTTGGCTCGTTCTCATCACTACACACATTCTAGACTTTTTTCCTTGAGATGGGAGGCAGAGAACCTTTGTTATGGAACTGGAGGGCGGCTGGGTTGAAAGAATTTGAGGTCTGAGAGAAATGGAGAAAGTAGAGGTCATGGTGCCCCACAAAAGCTCTCCCAGAGCAGGGAAGCTGAATCCAAGGAGAAGGCCAGTTCCTCAGTGTGTTTCCTGCTCCAAACTCACACACACACACACACACACACACACACACACACACACACACACACACACACAGCATCTCACATATCCTAGATTGCCCTAGAACTCACTATGTAGCCCAGATACCCTTGAAGTTCTGACCCTCCTGCCTCTGCCTCTCGAGTGCTGGAATTGCAGCTGTGTATACCTCAGTGTGCCTGGTCTGAGAGGCAGTTTGGCCTACAGTTGAGTGTTGAGAATAAAAAGTGCACATCTGGGCTCAGCTCAGTTTTCTCTTTGTGACTCACAGGGTTCCCAGAGTAAGGAGACCAACTAGAGACTAGGGGGAGGCAGTCACTTCAAGAGCCCTGTCCCCCATCGTGGGTAGGGCCTTGGAGAAAGAGGCTTTGATGTGGTGGGTGCTGTAGGTGCTCCCGGACTTCCTCAAACTGTCCAGCTAGGGACTTCTGGGGACCTTTGGGAGCTTTGGGGTTTCTTTGTTTGGCTCTTCTCTCACTGCCTCTCTCCCTCAGTCTGTAATCTCTTAATTTTAGGTTGAGGGTGCCTTGTGCATGAGAATGGTCTCTCAAAATGGAGCCTGAGAAACATCCGCATATGCGTGTCCAGAAGACTGCTGGAAATGCAAGCTCTTGGCCCTGCCCCCGGACCCATTCAGTCCCATGTAAAGCGTGTGATCATCAGGTGATTCAGAACACATTAGAGTTGAAAGCTGTAGCCTACACTTCCAGAAAGGCAGACCAGGGACCCCCACAGGCAGAGTGCCCAAGCCATTCATTCATTAAAGCTCCTATTTGATAAACAAGCACCTGCTGAGTAAAAGATGCCAGGCACTGGGGATAAAACTGTGAATTACTCGGGGGCTGGAGAGATGGCTCGGCAGATAGGAGAACTGGATGCTCTTTTAGAGAACCTGGGTTGGTTCCCAGTACCCACATGGCAGCTCGTGACGATGTTACTTCAGTCCCAGAGGAACCTACACTTTCTTCTTCTAGCCTGCATGGGCACCAGACAGTCACCTGGTACACAGATACCTGTGGGTGCCTAGGTCTGTGTGGCCAGGCTGAGAGAACAGGTTTGTTCTCACCTAGTTGTCTAAGCCTAGCCAGCACCCCAGCTCTGCAGAACAGGGCCTTATTTAACGGAAGGCTGTCTCAACCCTGTGGCTGATGAGATCCACCCTTTGGATCAAAAAGGAGATAGGATTAGGAGCAGTGAGAATCAGAATCTGAGCAAAAGGTGGGAACTCCTGAATGTGCCCCACCATCCCAGGGGCACACTAAAGCTTGTTTCCCCACCCCCAGTGCTGAGAGGGGACGCTATACACTGAGCTATACCCCAGCCCTTGGCCTCTCTATTAGAACCCCTCCAGGGTGCCACTCTGACCTCCCACAACGGTCTCCTGACAGAAACCTCCCATGGATAACATCATGCCAGTTTCTCTTTAACCCAGAAGCTGAGACAGTGAAGGCAGGGTCCACCTAACAGGGTGACCACGGGATAGGAGACCAATGGAGACTGGTTGGGACTGGTTGAAGGACACTGAAGAAAAGTAAGGAACACACAGACTCAGGGGTTGGGTGAGAGTAAATGCTGCATGCAGAATGGGACCAGCAAGGGGAATCAGTTAGAAGTCTGCAGCAGTCAGCAACATAGGTGAGCAAAACCGGCTTTGTCTGAAATTCTTCAGGTGGAGAGAGTGAAGTCTGAGGTTCAGAATCATGTTACATTTTGATAAAAGGGCTGAGCAGTATAAATATATTCTGGCCATTAAGAACTCAGGAGAAAGGAAGAAGATGGCTGGCTGTTGGGTTCAGGGCCTGAGCCAGCTGACAGGATCAGCCATCCAAGAGGATCTTGGGATTGGTTCCGGAAGATCTGGTCAGAGTAAGGTTTGTAGCATACAGAGGACTTAGGGTAGAGAGTCACCAAGAACAAAAGCAAAGAAATAAGGAAAGAGTAGATGACACACCTCTGTGTACCTCTGTTGTCTCCTTCGAGCCTCTGTCTCATGGATGGGCATAGTCCTGTGCTCAGTAGCCCTCTGCTGCCTGTGGCAGGGCAGGTACATGAGGAACAGTCAGTCCTGGTCACTTGCTGGCAGGAGTCCCCAAGCAAATCGTTTCTCAAGGCCTCAGTTTCCCTATTGGCAAAGCAGTAAAGAGAAGGCAGGATTTCAGACCCTATTGATCTGTGCTTTCCCCCCCCCCACCGGCCAGAATGCTGAGCATCTGGAATCTTGCAGGCCCTGTCAAGAGTGAGCGGCACAAGGTGTCCAGAGTGTCTGTTGTGTGGAGTTCCCAGGCGAATGAAGTAGAGCCAGCAAGTAGCCAGGACCATGTAGATAAGGGCCAATGAGGGTTGCTCAGAATGAGGAACGACCAAAAGACCTCATCCCACATCTCTTCCCCAAATCCTTCTCAGCATGTGTTTTGTTTTTTCACTCTGTTGCAGTATTGAAGTTTCTGTGCTCTTGTCTTTGGACTCCTTAAGGATCTCACCCAGCATCACTGAACACTCCTGAATCTCTATCCCCAGTCTGGTCTTCACAGGAATCTAAGACCCACGAGCCTCCTCTACTTGGATACTTAGCAGGCATCTCACACTAAATGTGTCCAAAGCATGTCTCCTGAGGCCAGCTTCTTGGTACTCCATGACACCAGGTGATGGCAAGTTCCATATTCTGGTCACTGATGGGAAGCAAAACAACACAAAACACCTCTTAGTTTATGCTTGACTTTACTGCTTTCATAGTTCCCATCTGACTCACCGCAAACCCCCCTACAGCTGACTCTGCAAAATCCATCCAGACTGTGCTTTCCATGATGCTCCACTGCATCCTCCTGGCCCAGGCCCCACTCTCTCCTCGCTGCTACAGTGCTCTCTTGGACGTCCTCGCTCCCCACTGCATTCTCAACATGGCGGCATCACTCTCAGGCCCTGACTCTCCAATGGCTCCCTGTTCATTCAGAGTGTGAGTGGAAGTTTTGCTGTGACTCATTAGTCCCCAACACGATCGTGATTAGCTTCCCGTGACCTCTAAGAAGCCACAGCTCATTCCCTTCCTTATTTTCCCTACTCCAGTCACATCGGCTTCAATGCAGTTCCTCCAGCGTGCCAGACATGCTCGCAGGAGGATTCCCCCTTGCTGTTTGTCTGCCAGGAAAGATCTTCCCCTAAATCTGCCTGGGCCATCAGCATCTGGTAAATGCCAGGCTCCATATGTTGGGAGTGGGGGGACAGAACACAGATATGCTAGGGAGAGAACGGGAAGATGAAACAGGGGAGTTGGGTCCCTCACAAGACGTGAAATGGCTTGTCTTGCTGTCTCCCTGGGACACTGTCTTCAGAAAAGCAGGGATCTCGGGTGGGTCTGCTCTTGGTTCTTCAGCAAGTGACCCTTTTCTGTACTAATCACAAGGCTGATGGGCCCGTGTCTATCAACCTCAGGATTTCCGGACAGGAGCTGTCTGATGGTCCTGAATGTACAGGCCGGTCCTTTCTGTGCCGAGAGGATACAGAGAAGCCACCTTTTTCAATCATGCACTTGTTACCACCACCTCCAGCCTCTCCTTCAGGCCTCTTACTCTGATGCTAGGATGTGGGCTTGAAGAGGAAAGGGAATGGCTCAGGGAAAAGGGCACAGGAGGCTTAAGAGAGGAAACTGACGCAGAGAAACACAAGCTGTGTGGGGCCAGTGACCCAGAGATAGACGGGAATTGCACAGGCCAAAAGGAGTCCAGGTCAGAGGTGGATGCAGGCAGCAGGTGAAAAACAGCCATGCACTGAGGGTTGGGCGCTCTGTCCAGAGGGACAGACCCACAGGATGGGAAGGAGCCAGGAACATCCCAAAAGAGGAACGGGAGGGGCGGCACGGGCAGCAGGACCACGCGCTGCCGGGCTGCGCGGGCGGAGGCGGACGGAGGCGGACGGAGGCGGGAGGAGGCGGCGGGCTCAGCGGAGCGGGCGGGCGCCGGGAGCGGGCTCGTAAAAGCCGCGCGGCGCGGGGAAATTGCCGCCAGAATCGCTGAGCTCCACAAAACGCCGCCCGCGCAGCCCGCCGCCGCGCCCGCTCCAATCTCCAGCCTCATCGGCGCGCGGGCTGGTTATGCATTTAAATGTTATTTAATTGGATTGCGGAGGAGCTGGGGGCCAGAGTGCCCCCGCCTCCGCCCCGCACGCGCTGCACGTCTGTTTTTCCGAGTCACAGATTGCCACGCACCCCCTCCTGCCCAATCCTTTGCCTCCGACGCTTCTCTCCCTCCCTCCTGAACCCGGCCAGAGGACACTCAGAAAGACATCAGCCTATGAAGACTGAAAACTCAGAGGCTCCACACGAACACACACACACACACACACACACACACACACACACACACACACACACACACACCCTGAAGACGCACAAAGACATAGCAGCAGCATAAATTGGCTACACTCACTTATACGAGTGTCCATCTGGAAGATTAAGAATGGCATACAAAGATGGTCCCCGGGACCACAGAAGTACACAAGTGCGTATTAACACACTGGGAGCTCGTGCTGCAAAACAAAACATCACCTAACCTCTCCCGGGATAATGGCATCCACAAAGCGACATTCCCGAGCACGGGCAGGAGATGGCAAAGCATGATCCACATAGGATGAGGCAGAGACCCTCCCCAAAGCTGGGTAAGAAGGGAAGCCTGTGTTCATGCTTACACTCAGGCAGACCATCACATATTTGCTGTACCCTTTCAGGGTTGGAAAACAAAACCTTTTGTTCAGTGACATGCTGTCCTCCCAAACCCTAGCACACAAAGCTTCAAGAGGCAACTGCCTTTGTAAGGAAGTTCTTTAAACTGAACAAAGAAACAAAATCGAGTCCCGATTACAGCAAGCAGGATGGTGGATAGACACCAGGAGGGCCTTCCTGAGAGGATAGAAGCTGGAACCCCCAAGAGGTGAGGTTGGCCATGTGTGTGAGGTGGGTTTCTCCCATCTCCATAGGGAGCTAGCTAAGAAGTCAGCCGCACCATCGAGGTGCATGGGAGGACAGCATGTCCTGCAGGGGCATGTCCTCCACATGCTCCCAACCAGCAACAGTTAACTGCTGACCTGAGATGATCAGGATTACACCACTTCAATTAATGAAAATGGAAATGACAACCTGGCTTGGCCCAGGTCCCCATAGAGGACCATTCTGGGCTCTCCGCCATCCCTTATGCAAGCAGGGCCAGAGACTTGAGGATCTGAGCCGGCTGTGGGGACAAGAAGAACGGGAGAAATGTATGGGGGAGTGAGGGTGGGACTCTATCGCAGCTGGCCTGTTTGCATTGTCTGAGCATGAAGGCCCACTGGAAGAGGAGAAAGTGTCCTCACACACAGGATGATGCTCAGGCAGGCTGACAATGAGGCTTCTGAAAAGGAAAGCAATCGGTTTCCCCCTGAGCAACTTATTTCTGCCTCGCCCGATGACCACTGCTGTGCAGTCTATCCATGTGTCTAACCTCAATGTCTTATGCTCCAGTTGAACTTACTTACTTCTTTGGGGAATTATCAGGAGTGGGGCGGTGGAGGGTGTTGGGGGAGACTGACATCCTAAATAGGAATGCTAGAAAAACAGAGAGTTGGTTTGGGATAGGCCATAATCTCTAATCTCTATTCTTTTTCCCCTCTACTACTAACTAGCTCTTGGCCTCAGCTATGGCCAAGCTGCATTTCCAGAACATATTGGAGAGGGCTGGATTGTGAACCCTGGGCTTTATACATGCTGAGGGGGCAGTCTACGACCGCAACCCAGCCTTTAATTTAGTACCATAACACTCTCTGACACTGTGTCCCGAAGTTTTCCACCCCAGTAGCCACTTGAACAAGGTCTTCTTATAGAGAGCAAACTCTCTCCCCATCTTCCATGGAGATATGCCCAATCTTTGGCTCCTGCCTGACTCCTTCTGAGCCCCTCCCCTCAACCGGTTCCCCTAGCCCATAGCAGTCAGGGCTGAAAAGTATCTGACCACAGAGAAGGGAAGTTACCAAGTCTCTCTTACTGTTAAGCCGCCCTGTCCCGTCATTCCACACACCCAAACCCATCTGTCTAAGGAATGCCCAGAACACTGTGTGGACGACAACATGCTTGATCTGTCCCATAAAGTATATGCTTGTATCTCCAGTACTAGACAGTGAACACTGTGAGGATAAAGGATCATCTCAGCACCCCCACCACACACACACACACACACACACACACACACACACACACACACACACACTCCTGCAGTGCCTAGCATCCACAATAACACACAGAACATATAACGGACATCTGATGAAGTGAGAAGGGAAGTGAGAGCCCATGCAGTGGGCTTCATCCAATCTCCCTTTAAGACATTCTGTTTGGGGAAAGACGGGAAGAAGTGAGTGGATTCTTTCTTTCCTGAGACCCCTCAGTCTCAGAAGAGAGACCAAGCACAGCTTGGCCGAGAGAGAGAGAAAGAGAGAGAGAGAGAGAGAGAGAGAGAGAGAGAGAGAATGAATTAGTAAGAACTTCTAAGCCTCTATCACTCCTCAAAATCAGAACCTAAACCCTATCACAGAGCAAACACAATGACACTAGATAAACTTATGGTCATGGATTGGCACATGAACCCTCCCAAACTAGATTCATGCTTACTAGCATGTTCCTGTGAGGACCTACGTTGCACTAAGGCTAAGCACAGGGAAAAGGGGGAGAAGAGCCCTTCTCCCTGGCCTCAGGGCCTCTTGAGTACCTTGGAGAGTTAACCTGGGTTGTATAAGGGAAACCCCCATCTGGAGATCTAGACTCTGTTAAAATCCCAGCAGGAGGCTCCTTGAGTCTCTCAAATCAAAATCTCCCGAAGTAAAGCAGAGGGACTTGAATTTTTTTGAACCTCCGTGGCTGATTCTGATTCACAGCAGGGTTGCAAGACGTTGACCTCTACATTAGGGCTATCCAGCAGGACTTCCACAGTAATGGAGAAGTTCTTTATCTGTCCTGTCAGTGCCACCAGTCATGTGTGTGTGAGCACCTGAAATATGGCTAGTGAACTAAAGGAGGAAATTTTACTTAATTCTTATTAATTTAAAATGGCTTCTTCGCAGGCAGGGCAGGGGATGCAGTTCATTTAGTAAGTTGCCAGCCTAGCATGCACAGACCGTAGGTTCGATTCCCGGTACTATAAAAGACCAGACGTGGAAGCGCATACCTGCTATCCCAGCATTCAAAGAGTGAACCCTCAGCACCATAGCAGGTTCAAGGATAGCCCACGACACATGAGATTTATTATCAGTAAATAAGTTGGCTGTACAGGGCTTGTGATTGTTGTATCGGACCACAAAATTCTAGGTGACCCTAAGTTCTACACATCTTATGTTCTTTTTAGATTCATTTATTTTTATGTGTTTGAGCGTTTATATGTTTATGCACCACATATATGACTGGTACCCAAAGAGGTCAAAAGAGGGCTTTGAATTCCCTAGAACTGGAGTTATAGGCGGTTGGGGGCTGCCATGTGGGCACTGGAATTGAACCCAGGTCTTCCGCAAGAACAAATACTCTTAGCCATTGAGCCGTGTCTCCAGCCCCCTGTTTCATTTATTTTGAAAAATTTAAGGCCAGACATGGTATCACACACCTTTAACCCCAGCACTAAGGAGGTGCAGGCAGGCCAGTCTCTGAATTCAAGGCCAACCCAGTGTACAGAATGAGTTCTAGGACACCCGGGGCCACACAGAGAAACCTTGTCTATAAATAAATAAATAAATAAATAAATAAATAAATAAATAAATAAACGAACAAACGCATTATCACATGTGTGCGTGGGACTGATGTGTGCATGGGACTGATATGTGCCTATGAGTGCGATCAGGTGAACAGACAACTTTGTAGAATCGATTCTTTCTCTTACACCTTTACATGGGTCCTGGGCTCTAACCCAGACTGCCGGGTTTGTGTGGCTAGTGCATTTGCCCGGTGAGCCATCTGGAAAACCCTCAGCTTGATTTAAGACTTCACTTCTCATGGTAACGGGGTTTGCATGCGTGTTTGTACATGTGTATGCATGACTGTGTCTGTAACAGGTTTTGCATGTGTGTTTGTACGTGTGTATGAATGACTGTGTCTCTATGTATGTACATGCCTATGGAGGTTGACATCAGGTGTCTTCCTCAGCCGCCCTCCACAGTTTTGCATGTGTGTGGGGGCAGATGGGTGTATGTAAGTATTCATGAGGGTATGTGAACGAAGGCATGCAAGTGCATGTGTGTGTGCATGTCTGTGGAGACAGGAGGTCAATAGGTGTCTTCTTCTATTGCTGTCCTTACTTAAGCTTGCTATCCAGGTGGACTGACAAGCTCTAGGGATCTTGTCTCCCGCACTAGGATTAGGGCACAGGGATTAGCCTCCTCCCCTTAAAGATACTCTTATCTGAACTGAGGAATCCTCCTCTGATTTAATTGATAAAAACTGGCATGGTGGAACTAAGTCTGGACAGCTAGGTAAGTGCCCAGACCAGATTCTAAGCTTGAGGAGGAGGAGGGAGGCTTGGGGGGCTGGGGGGGAGACAGACAGGGACACTTCTCTCCTGAGCGCACTATCTTATCTGAAGTTAACCTTGGTGACAGATAAAACGACTTTGCTGCTATGAACTGAATTATGCCCCCACAGAATTCATATGCTACAGCCCTAATGTTTGGAGATAGACCCTTTAAATAAGTGAAGAAGCATTAAAGAAAGGTTAAATGAAATCCGGAGGGTAAAGCAATAATCCATTGATTGGTATCCTTCTAGGAAAGAAGAGGGACACCACGGAGCCACGCGTATAAAGATACGGAGGCCAGCTGCTGCAATGAAGAAAGGCCTGAGCAGGGCCTGAGCAGCTAACATTGTCATCTTGCACCTCCAGCGGCCAGAATTATGAGAAAATAAACTCCATTGTTTAAGCCATCTAGACTGGGTGTTTTTATTATGACAACCCTAGCAGGCACAGGACTCTAACCAGTCTCTGACAAGTCATACTGGAGGAATTGAGGGCATTAGCCCACTACAGTCAGAGCATGTAGTGACTGGGCCATAGGCTGGCCTTATGCACCACACTGGTCTCTACCAGCCTTCTGCATATTCTCACTACATGCTAATCCCCTCACTTCCCCACACCTTCCCTACTGCAGCCTCACCTCCACTATTGACTTCACTCCCTTTGCTGAACTTTGGATCTTCAGTGTTTCCCCAGAACCCATGCCTTTTAGACTCCACTAGTCTATCGTCCTACAGGGAGGTGTAGAACCTTTAAGAGGCAGACCCTAGTGGGAGGAAGTGAGGATGACACTGGGTGTGTCCTCAGAGGGGATTGTAGGACTCCTGCCCCCCGCCTCTGCCATGAGGCAAGCAGGATCTCTTCAAAGCACATCTAACATGGATGGACTATGCAGCTGAGGGCAGAAGCAACTCGATGAGCAACCATGGGTTGGGAACGCTCAAGTTGTACGCCTTCCAGACTAGGAATGTGGCTCTGTGATGTTTGCCAGCTTGGCTTGGGCTCCTTCAGCTGTGGGCTTCTATCAGATGTTTCCGCATGTGTATTCTGACTCTCCTCATTGGACTCTAACTTCTTCTACATTTCTTTTCCCACCTGGCCAAGCCTTTCCCCCTTGAATGTGATGATGCCCCTTCTACGCTCTGACCTTCCAGTCTTCCAGGCTACCCCCACCAGAGCTCCTCACCACCTCAGCTAAACATGCGAGGGTGCAGCAACTTCACCTCTCTAGCATCCACAATGCTACCACAAGGACCATCCTTGGCGGTAACTGCAGGCACACCAAGGAGACCACTGTGTGATGGTGTGATGCCCTGAGGTGGTTATGACAGTGGAGTCTGCACAAACTCTACCAGCTTGGGGAAGGCCCCCAGTATGACCGACTTCACTTCAGATACCGGCTGCACTTCTGACCAAGAGCTCCCAGAAACCCTTTGGCTTCAGTAATTTGCACAACAGAACTCAGGGGGGAAAACACTATGTTTATTTATTAAAATGTACTACAAATAAAAATCAAGGAATGTAGCTCAGTCATAGAAACTCACCCGCAAAATCCTGGGCTCCATACTCAGAATTCCAAAATGACATACAGAGCATATGAATGAATGAATGAATGAATGAATGAATACACAAACAAGCACCAAATAGCCAAAAAGAAACACATATACATGTGCTCACCAACCAGCAAGCTTAGAAGAGAGCTGGTCAGGGTTACTGTGGAGGTATAACTGGTTGAGACCATTGGCCATGAGGCTGAACTCAATCTCTATCCTTGTCCCATCCTGGCATTCAGGCTGAGCCCCAACACTCGGAGGGTCTTTCTGGAGGGCTGGCCTCCATCCTGAGCCAGACCTCGACAAATCCTGGGACACTCTGAGACTCCAACATCAATAATTACAACACTTCTATCACTGGGGAATCCTTGAAGATTTAGTCTCCCTCTCTAGAGCTGAGATAGAAATATACTAATGTTTAGAATGTTGGAGATGACTTGTATCCCAGGAGATAGGGAGACAACATGTCTTCATTAAGATGGTCCCAAGACCTGCTCCCACTGTGGCTCACTTTCCAGCCCTTATCACAGATCATCCAACCAACTATCAAAGAGACAGGTGAGACACCGGTTCCCCACTGTCCCCAACAGTGCCCAACAGTGTCCTGATGAACTTCAGGACAGGCCACTACCAGAACCCCTGTAGCTTGGCTAGGACAGAGGTCTCTGTCACCCCTCCCCAAGCTACCTGAGAAAAGTTTTTGCAAGCAGTGAGTAGGTAGGAAAAGGGAGGAAATATCCTAAAACCATCATTCTCCCACCAATAAAGTGCAGGAAGAGAGAACCAACATATGGCTTAGGAGTCTTTAATGCTTAGTCTAAAAAAAATCAGAGGCCGAGCTTCGCATAGCGTTGGTCCTTCTCCAGTGGGGCTATAGGCAAAGGTGTTCAGCATGGACAGGGAATTCCCTTGTAGAGCACGGATACGCCCCACCTCAAAGGGAGGGGAGCAGGAGTGTGTAGTGAGGACCATAAGACAGTCCTTTGCAAAGCACTCTGCAGTGTTATCTCAGTTGATCCTCACCTCACACCAGTGCAGCAACAATCCCCCACCCCCTTTTAAAAAAAGGATCTTGGTGCTTAGAGAGGTTGTTCACAAGCAGGGCAGGCAGGGTGGCACCTCCTTTTAATCCCAGCACTCAAGAGGCAGAGGTAGGCAGAGGTCAAAGTGGACCTGGTCTCCATAATGAGTTAAGGGCCAACACAATGAGACCTTGTTTCAAAATTTAAAAACAAACAGACAACATTAACAGAACCCAAACAGAGGGAGTTGTGTTTTTTTGTTTCTTCTTTTAAAATATAAGTTTTCTGAGTTTGAGGCCAGCCTGGTCTACAAAGTGAGTTCTAGGACAGCAAGGGCAACACAGAGAAACCCTGTGTCAAAAAACCAAAATAAATAATTTTTTTTAAAAAGTTCACAGGCCTTATAGGGAGGGGAAAAAGGGGTGAGGGATGAAAATCTAGATCTTTCCTAGTCCACCACACAGAAGTCTCCCTCAGATACAGCTTCAGTCTCCCTGAAGTTCACTTTTTTATTACTTATTTACTTATTTTTGAGACAGAGACTAATATATTCCAGGCCGGCCTTGAACTCAATATGTAGCTGGAGGTGGCCTTGAACTCCTGATCCTCCTGCCTCTGAGTGCTTGGATTATAGGAGTGTGCCAGACACCTGGCTAAGAAGTCCATTCTCAACATGATGTCTGTCCTAGACCCTGGAAGGACAGGAGTCTGCCAGGTGCTCTGTAAGGATGAGTAAGGATCCTGAAAAGATCACCCACTGACTGGGGAAGAGGACTGATAAGGGAGGCTGGACTCCATCAGTGTGTGGAAGCATCACACTGAACCCCACTAGTATGCACAATTAGTGTCAAAAAAAGGCTGAGGTAGATCAGCATTGGAGAACTTCCCTAGTGTGCATGACTCAATGCCAAACATAATGCCAATAAAAAGCAAAACAGGAAAGATTAAAACGAAAACTCTCTTTCCTCCAAAACTGTGACTATGACTTCAGACATCCTGATCTGGGACCTTCTGCACACAGGGGGATCCCCAGGCAAGGATGTGTGGTAGGTGGAGTGCACAAGCCCAACCCTCTGCCGATGCTGTGCATGACCAGGCACTGGAGACAAGAGGGTGAGGCTCGAGGGAAGGGGAAGACAGCAGGAGAGCTGCCCACTCTGGGCCATTAGAGGATGGCCCAGTAAGCTGAATGCAGCATGGAGCCCAGCAAGACCTGTGCAGTCATCAGCTGTGCAACACTGACTGGGTCTCTATGGTGTAGGCCTGACTGAACCCTCATCCGTTAGCAGAGGCAGCAGCCCCAACTCTTGGAGTCTTTCCCTGGCTGCTGTTTCCCAGCCTTTGTTGGCCTGCGGGCTTCGAGGAGATGGATGCAGGAGCCCCTCCACCTGCACCTCCGGGGTCAGCCCTGCTAGAGCTCTTCGAGCTCTCTGCTCTGCCAGCCGCCCCACTCCCACTACCAGCCGCACCCCTAGCAGCTGCACCTGCCGGCAGAGGGCGGCGTCGCAGATCGACAGTAGCTGCTCCCGGTGCTTGGCGGGCAGATCAGCCGGGGTAAGGTTTCGCCCGCTGGGAGCCAAGAAGAGTAGAGGACACAGATTGTGGACAAAGCAGTGCCGGAAGAAGACTTGAGGCTGTCCGCAGAGGGTCCGAAAAAAGCCCCAGAATCGGGCTCCGCTCACCTCTGACTGCGGGCACTCCAGTCCCAACACTGGTCGCTTAGGGTGCTCTTGGGGAGGGGACAGCACAGAGCCCCCAATGCCCAACCAGTCCCGGACCACATTCACTTCCCCAAAAGGTACCTGTGGGAGAAGGAGAGAGACACAAGGCGCTTCAGGCTGGAGACCTGAGCCTTTCTACCTACCTTTCCACCTACCATGACGATCTCAACTGCCCCCACAGTCAACCGACGATCTGTTAAGGACTCTCCGCCCTGTGGTTTGCCTCTGTCCATTTCCCTCCAGTTTTTCCCACCATGGACCATGACCAGCAGAAATTGTGCCTCCACTTTCTCCAGGCACAGGGGTCAAACACTGGCAGGAACGACACTGGGGCATTTGGCCCTACAGAGGGAGTGATGATTCTAATACTGGTGGACAGACAGAACGCTAGGGTAAAAGGAGATGGGACAGGCTGGCCACTGATCTCTGGGTACCCTCCCTGCCCCAGGCATCAGGCTGTCATTTCCATCGACCACCATTGATCACCTTTCATCACTCAGTTGGGGTCAATAAAAGCGATTGAGCCTCCTGCCCTGAGGCTTCTTTGCCTCCCCCATCTGCAACGCACCCCAGCTGAACAGCAGTCATTCATCCAGATCCCTCAGGGAGAGCAGGCAGCCCTAAGCCCGCCTCGCTCTAAACCTTTTGGAGACCCGGGGACTTGCCAGAAGAGTGCCCTGCAGTTCCTGTACACCCATCTCACCCCCCCACCCCCAGTCAGTCTTTCTCGGCTCCCAGGAGTCCCAGCCCTTCTCCTGACGCCAGCCACACTCAAGGGACAAGGGAGATCCGGCAAGGTAAGGCACAGGGCAGGAGGACGGAAGGAAGGGCTCTCAGAGGCAATTAGTGGAAAGCTCACAGGGGAAACGGAACTACTGTTAATGTGCTTGGTTAACTATGAGGGGAGAAGTGCTTGAGACCACAGGAGCCAGTGTGCGTCCTGTAGGGGATGGGGCAGGGGGACCCACCCGTGTCCCAGCCAATTACATACTCCTCCTCTACAGCACACCCAGGCACACATCCACACAGGAAGCCAGGCCTTTACCCCAGTTTGGGCCATGCCAAAAGGTCCTGGATTCATGCCCAGGAACAGCACTTCCTTGGGGCCTTGGCAGTAGCGAGTCACGTAGTTCCGGTGTGGCTCCCAAGCATAATCCACTGGGTTGTAGATGACACCCACAGGCTCTGGAAACTGCAGCTGGCTCAGCTCAGCATTGAGCCGAAGCTCTTCCTCCAGGAAGCCCTCAGCTAAGCTTCGAGCGCAAGGCTCCATCAGGGCACTGGCAGGCTCATGGGCAGGCCCCGGTGGGAAAGTCTGGGACACAGCCATGCCGTTGTGACCTGGAAAAGAAGTGGGGAGCATTTCCTTTAACCCCAAAAGAACGTTAGGATCTGTACTTGCTGGGAGCTCCTACTGCCATTTCCTGGGCTCGGAAGACACCCCAGGAAACCCTGTCAGTCACCACAAGCTCACCTGGTATGGAATGATGTTTTTGCTTCCCAACTCCAGAGTCCTCCCTCTTTCTGATACACCAAGCATCCTACCTTAGCTACTGGTCTTGTGGCTACAACGCAACCCGTAAAGGCAGGAGAAGGAAGGGTTTATCTCAGCTCTCAGAGAGTACAGTTCATCATGGTGGGTCATGGCTGCAAGAAAGCAAAACACATTGCAGCCCTAGTCAAAACTCAGAGTGATGGATGCCTATGTCCAACTAGATCTCTCTCTCTGAACAACCTCCCCTTGGTTCTATTAGACCGGTTCTCACTATGCAACCTTGGATGGCCTGGAGTTCGATATGCTGGCCAGGCTAGACTTGAACTCATGTCTCTACCTGGTATTAACGGTGCATGTTATCACCCCTGGCTAGAGTTCTTCTCTTTGTGCTGTGCTGGCTAGTTTTTATGGCAACAAGCTAAAGCCATGTTGGAAGATGGATCCTCAGTTGAGAGAACGCCCCCACCAGACTGGCCTATGGTGCATTTTCCTTGATTGATGATTATCATGGGAGAGCTCCCTGTGGGCAGGGCCAGCCCTGAGCTGCTGAGCCTGCTTGCTCTAAGACAGCACCTGAGCAAGCCATGGGAGCTAACCTGTAAGCAGCACTTCTCTACAGCTTCTGCTTCAGCTCCTGCTTCTATGCTCCTGTCCTGACTTCCTCGATAATGGACTGCGAGGTGGAACGGCAAGCTAAAACAAACTCCTTCCTCCCTTAGTTGCTTTTGGTCATGGTGTTATCGCAGCAAGAGAAACCCTACCACAGTCCAGGACCCCACCTCACGGGCGGTGCCACACACATTTAGTTCACGTTTTCTCATCTCGATTAACCTAATTTAGAAACTCTCTCACAGACATGCCCAGAGATCCATCTTCAAAATGATCCCAGATCTGTGGAGTTGGCACGGATATTAGCCACAGCAGTAACCCCATCCCAAACTTTCCATCAGGTGAGGCCAGAGCCACTGTTTCCTAGGCCACGCTGAACTCACAGAACCTTTTCTGTCTTCGTTCTTTCTCTGCCCTCTCTCCGTTTTTCCCCTTCAGTACTAAGAGTTAAACCTGGGTTTTCGACCATGCTAGGCAACTGCTCCACAGTCCTAACCCTTTCCACATTTTGATGGGTTGGGGGGTGGGGTGCACAGGGAGTGTCTCACTAAGTTCCTCAGGCCAGTCTTGAATTTACTCTGGAGACTGGCCCTGAACTTGTGATCCTGTTGCCACAGCCTCTGAAATAAATGGAATCACAACCTACGTAAGCAGGCGTGTTTGCTTAACATAATTTCTTTCCTCTCTCATTTGTGTTTGTGTGTGGGGGAGGGGGTACAACTCTTTTAAAAAAAAATTGTGCCAGACATCATGATGATACCTTTAATCCCAGCACTTTCAGAGGCAGTTGGATCCCTGAGTTCCAAGGCCAGCCCGGTCTAGAGTGAGTTCCAGTATAGCCAGAGCTACACAGAGAGACCCTGTCTCAAAAAAAACACAACCCCGACAAAAAAAGATTTATATTTATTTATGTGTGTGCGTGTACCTGTGCATGTGTGTACAATAAATATCTGTGGTGATCAAGGAGGCCAGAGAAGGCACTGGATCCCCTGGAGCTACAGTTACAGAAAGTTGTTGAGCTTAGGGTGGGTGCTGGGAACTCAACTCGGGTTCTCTGCAAGAGCAGTACACACTCTTAACCACTAAGTCAGATCTCTAGCCCCTTCTCTTAGTTATAGGGTCACAGGCAACCCAGAATGGTCTCGAGCTTGGTAGAAAGCTGATAGGGTTGGTCATGGACGCCTGATCTTCCTGCCTCCACTTCTAAAGAGCTGGGATTACAGTCTACAGCAGGCCAGACTACACTATCAGGACACATCTACTGTTATCCCTTCTCTCCAATGTCATCCTTAATAAAAACCAGTCCAGCCAGGATGAGCGTGTCCTGGAAACACCGTGCTGACAAATGGGATGCAGGTGCACAGCCACAGCCCAGAGACTCGGGAAGGCTAATTACAGCAGCTTCCAGGTGGCAAGCAATTGCTCTACGCCAGGTACACCTCATTGATCTTCATAACAACCCCATGAGGTGGGTATTATTGCTCCCATGTTACAAGCCAGGGGACTGAGGCTTAACAAGATCAAGCAAGTTGCCTAGGGTCCTGCAGTTAGCAAGTAATGAAGCTGGGATTTGAACCCATCACACTATGCTCTTAACCACCCGCCTTAGATGGTTTTATGAGCCACCCTACTAATTCTACAAGCCTCTAGCCCCCTTTCCCACACTCAAGAATCCTCAGAAGGAAGTAGGATGATTACGAGTCTCTGAATAGACTCTTACAAGCTACGGAACCATGGCCAGAGCCTCGGGTTTTCACATCTGAATACTAAGGATAATAATACCCACTTCATAAAGCTGTCTATGCAGGGGAGAGGGGAAGGAGCTCGGCAGCAAGCCTTCTAAATGCCAACAGCTGTGCTCTCTCACACTCCTATGCACACCCAGTGCTTGTCCCTGGCCATTCCACTCACTTTCAAAATGCTTCTCCTACCCCAACTCACAAAACTTTACACAGGTCATTTCTATAAATCCAACCAAATATGATCCTTGAGTTAACCAGGACATCAAACAGCAGCCAACCAGGAGGATAACCCAACACATCCAGTTCCCACTCACCCTTCAAGATGGCAGTGCAAACCACCTCCTTGGTAAGCTTTGCCTCTTCAGTATACGGAAACGTTCCTCAGAGCCCAGCACACCCCACAAGCTAGGATTATAAAATGTTGAAGGCTTGGTCTCCAGCTATAAGAGATGTCTGGATAAATGAAGATGCTAGCCCCATAGGCTACTGGAAGTCAGGTCTCATTGAAAGAAGTAGGTCCCTGGGGGTGTGTCACTGAAGGATGTATCTTGGCCTTGGTCCCTTCACCCCCAAGCCTCTTCTTTCTGGCTAACATATGTAGAACTTTTCCCTACACTCACCTTTCCACCATGATATTCAGCCTTAGCAGAAGCCATGAGGTCAAACAGCCAGGGACTGGAACCACTGAAACTGTGATCCAGGTTCTACTCTTCCTCTCTCTGAATTTCTGTTTTTCTCAGATATCTATCAGAGCAAAGAACGGCCTGGCATATCACACAAAGGGAGGTTGGCTGTGAAGCCAAGACATATGTATCTCAATCAAAGTGATTCAGATGTCAAGTGATGGCTGAGTCACTGGGTACTGCCTGAACTAGTAACTTCTTCATAAATTCACCCTTTGTCTCCCCAGTCAGAGTAAAGAAGACTCGAAGCCAGGTTCTAGACTATCCCCACCACACCTATAATGTCCTAGATCTTATCACCAACCCCTGACCAGCTCTAGCAGTCTTGCTTACAGCTACCTTTCAAACAAAGCATTTTTGTTTCTCTGTGCTAGGGGTAGAACCCTGGAGCCAAGCAGGCAGGGACTTTACTACTGAGCTGCCCTGATGAACCATTACTGATGGATCCCTCGCTACCACCCAGTATGAGAGAATGATAATAATATACCACTAAGCCACATCGATAGCCACTGCTGCCTCTGCTGCTTCTTCCTCCTCTTCTTCCTCTTCTTCTTTCTTTTAGACTTTTTTATCTTATGTGTTTTGAGACAAAGTCTCACTACATGGCCTTGCCTGTCCTGAGATTCAATTGACTAACCTCAAACTAGTGGCCTTCTTCCTGCCTCAGTCTCCCGAGTGCAGGGACCTGCATATGTCTTCAGCTTGTTTGTCTACATGGGCTCCCAGGACGCTCTGAAAGCTGAGGATGGTGTGGTGAACTGGGTTTTCCGGAACCTTGCTTTGTACTTGCTAGAAAAAGCAGCACAGTGATCTCTCTCAGGTCTAAGATGGGTCTGCTCTGGGCTAAAGACAGCAAGGATGGACATGCACAGAAGTGACAAGAGCCTGCTTTCACCGTTCACCTGATAGCAAGTACCACAGGCTAAGTCAGCTGACTTGAATGCTAGTCCTGGTTTTTTTCTCTCTTAAAATGTTCTTTCTCTTAACATTTTTTTTTCTTAAGTAGGGAGAGCAAGCATGCCTTAGCACTCATGTGGCAAGGGATAACTTCTGAGAGCTGGTTTTCCTCTACTGCCAAGGCTCTGAGGAGTACATAGAGGTCATCAGGTTTGGTGGCAAGAGCCCTATCAGCCAAAACATCACAGAAGGTTCTCTTGCACACGTCATTTTTAAGATTCTTCTCTCTAGGAACCACATAGTTCATTGACCTACCACCAGCAGTTGTTTATTTCTTAAATATTTATGAGTCCTTTCTTGCATGGGGGAATAACTCCTAAATAAATAAAATGTAAGACAGGCTTTGGGTAAGCCATGAAGAGCTAGGGGGAGAGGTAAACATACAGAAATACAATGCAGAAATACAATGTAATCTGAGCATTACTATCTCAGACGAAACGCGAAAGGAGCCCTAACGGTAAGTCTGACAGTCCTCCCTAAAGTCATCAACAGTCATAAGCTTAATGCCTGATGCTGCAACTCAGTAACGTGTTTACCAAAGATGAATGAAGCCTTGGGTTCAATCCCCAGCACCATAAACCAGGTATGGAAGCACATGCCTATAAACTCAGCACTCGGGCAGAAAGATGAAATCAGGGGCGTTTGTCCATCCATAGCAAAGGTGAAGGCAACGTGGACTATGTGCAATTTTTTCCCTCAAAAAGCAAACACCAAGAAGTTTAAGAAACATGTCACGCATTTAAGATTACATTTAAAAGCAAAGGACAATCCTGAGGTGCATCCAGGCCACAGTGGAATAGAGGCTCCTTAGGTAAGAGCACTGGCTACTTTTCCAATGGTCCTGAGTTTAATTCCCAGCACCCATAAAGCGGCTTGCAACAGTCAAACTGTAGTCCTATAGGATCCAATGCCCTCTTCTGGTGCGTAGACAAAACACCCATATGTATAAAATAGCATAAATAAATAAACCTAAAATAAAATTAAGAATCCAAGCCTCTAGCTGCTGCTGTCCCTTGTAGACCGTAAACCACAGGATTTAAATCAAAACAGAGCTGCAGGGCTCATAGGGGCCCCTTGTGGGCCTTGGCGTCACAGCGCGGCAACCCCTCCAGGGTCCCGCAAGCCCCCACCGCCCTGTGCAGAGATCCAGCCCACTACTCCCTCACCTGCATGAGCTCCCCATGCAGCTTCCGCTTCCTTTCTTCGTCCTGGCGCTAAGGACACTGGGAATCGTAGTCAACAGCATTTGAATAAGGAGAATGGCTAGCAGCGTCCGCTTCCGCCGGAAATGCCAAATCCCGGAAAGCTTGCGAAAAGAGCTCCATGGGTCGCTGGGGATTGTAGTTTAATATTATGATTTACCTCAAGACGTCACAGCAATCTGGATTCATCCAGCCTTCACCCACCAGAGACCTTTCCCAGACCTCCTGCTGCCCCAAGTTATAAGACATCATCTTTGCAGCCCTCCAAGGGCCATTAACTGTGTGCATAACATCTGCGGAGGCAACCGGGTACTTGTGGCAGATCTATAGAGTGAGTACCAGGGCAGCCAGGGCTACACAGAGAAACCCTGTCTCAACAAAACAAAACAACCAAACAAATATCCATGAAGGCATTTCTCTCAGCACCCAACTCTTGGACAGTGAACATCCCCGTTAACATTAGCATCCAAATCCACAGCCTCACCACTTTAATCTATTTCTCTCTTCCTTTGACATCTGCCAGCCTGTATCCTGGATTGGGTTTCTCCAGAGAAGCAAAATCAAAACCATCCTTTTATCTATGTGAGATGTATTGTGGAAATATGCTCACAGTCCTATTTAACCTGCTGTCTGTAAGCTGGAGAACCAGGAAAGCCCTCTGTGTAGTTCGGTCTGAGTCCAAAGTGTTTCTATAGATCCGCTTCTAATAGAAGCCTCAGAAATGGAAAGATCTGAGAACCAAGGCCCCCAGACAAGGCTCGAATGTTGTCTGAAGGGAGAGAGTAGATGGCCCAGTCCACAGAGGCAGAATTGGAGGCTAGTATGGCCTGTATGGTTGTATAAACCTGCAATCTAACCATTTGGGTGGCTGAAGCAGGACCATCAGTTGAAGGCCACACTGGCCTTCAGCTACACAGTGAGACCCTGGAGAGAGAGCTCTTCCTCAGTCATTTGTTGCACTGGACTCTGAACAAGTTGGTGGTGCCCACCCAGGTTGGTAAGGAGAATCTTCCTGATTTGGTCTGCCCTTTCACACCTTAGATTTTTGTTTGCTTACTAACTCTATGGGTGTCCCCTGGCCCACATAAGTAGACATATAAAAATAACACATTCTATCTTTCCAAACTCTCCTAGAAGAGTCTGCCCAGGAAGCTTTCCCCCAACAAATCCTAATCCCCAGTTGTGCCTGCCTATCCCCTCAGAACCGACTTCCAAAGCCATTCGACCCCTGCTTTGTTCCTGTCTAACTAAGCATTTCTGCGTGACTTTTCACCCAACTGGAATCTTCCATGGTATCTTCTGGGTCCCTTGCCTCCCGCAACACTCATGCCTGAGCGAGCCAGGGCTCTCTCATCACCAAAGCAAAGTCCCCAGTGGGTGCTAAGAAGAGCAGTGAACTCAGAACACAACCCCTTTCCTAAGCTCCTGCATCCAGACAAAAGCAGTGGTTGCAGCCATCGTGAGGAGTGACCCTCCAGCATTCCTGTCAGACTGCCCATTATTTGCTGAGCTGTAGTACTCAACAGCCTCTTCCCTAGGTGTCTTGCCACTTTCTTTTTTTGAAAGATTTATTTATTTATTATGTATGAGTACACTGTAGCTGTCTTCAGACACACCAGAAGAGGGCATCAGATCTCATTACAGATGGTTGTGAGCCACCATGTGGTTGCTGGGAATTGAACTCAGGACCTCTGGAAGAGCAGTCCGTGCTCCTAACCACTGAGCCATCTCTCCAAGTCACTGTTTTCTTTCTGTACAGTTTGTCACTCACCTCTTCCATAGCTTGCTTTCTGTCTCCAGGTGCCTCTGTCTTCCCCTGGGTGTACCTCAATGTCTCTACTTCCTCTGCAATGAATAAAAGTAAACTTCTAGAACAGGACTCCCTGTCTCTGTTATCTGCCATTTTCCTGTCTCCAAACAAAAATAAGCTAGAAGGTGGTTGTTGTTTTGAAACAAGGTCTCATCTTGGCTGCCTAACTCACAGCCTAAACCAGACTGAGCTCACAGAGATCTGCTAGAATTAAAGGCCCACCACCATTTAGTCTTTATACCCCCTCAGCATCTGCCTTCTCTCTGTGGGCAGGAGCTCTGCTAAAGATTCTTAGAAATGAGACCCAGAGGTGAGAGGTGGGCATTGCCCTTCCCTAGTCTCCAGACCCTCCAGATGTTTCCAACGGACAGATTGTCACTATTTGATGGCCTTGTGGGGACAGTAGATTCTGGCCGCAGCCAAGGAAGAGCTAGCAGGTGCGCCCTGAGCTGTGAAGCAGCCTCTGAGGCCCCGCAGCCTCTACTTGCCTCTTGGGTGCAGAAGGGTTAACTTGCTTTCTTGGTTCCCCCGTTTCCGCAGGCTGCAGGGGCTGTGTTGGGCCACGAGCGCCATCTATCGGCCGTTGAGGGAGTTAGCTTTGCCTCACTAAGATTTCTAAGCCACGCAGCCTTTCTCCTGCCAAGGGCTCTGGCTGCACAAAGCTTAAAATTGCCTTTTGGATGAATGCAACCCACGTTTTCCCCTCTCCGGGTACCAGGTGTCACCTGGCCACTTCCCTGGGGAACTCCAAAGGACTTTCTGGAGCTTTCTCTCCACGCTCTGATCTCCTCTCTCCCAGCCAGGTCAGCACCCGTGTGAGTGATTAGAATGAAAGCTGATAGTCTGGAACTAGGGCTTGATCTGCGGTCACGCTCTCAGCTTACTAATGGGGACCTCAGGCAGGTTACTTCACTTCTCTGTGCCTCGGTTATCCCAGCTGTAAAATGGAACAATCCTTGAAATCTCTTTGTCTTTCGTGATAAATTAACTGGCAAAGTGCTTTATTAAGGCCTGTCGAAGAAGGGACTGTGTGAAGGTTAGTCACACAGGTTGCTATGGCTACTGGCAAGCCTGAAAGAAGATGCTGGGCTGAACCCTCAACCTCCTGACCAGACAAAAAGGCACAGTACAGTACTAGTCAACTCATCCCTGCAGAGTCCCCATTACAGACCACGCCCTGCCCGAGTTAGGTGTAGGGACTGGGAGTTCAGGGATATAGAGAACCTTTCCGTTTCCGAAGGTCCGGAGATTTGATGAAAGGTCAGAAAAACGAAGGAGGGCAGGGTTTAGCTCAGTGGTGAACTACAGAGTAGCATGCACAAAGTCCTGGATCCTATTCCATTGTACACACACGCACACACTTCCATAAAAAGGCAATAAGGAGGAATTAGCAGGCATATAAAATGACCTTTTTGCTGGGTATGGTTTCACGCACCTATATCAGCACTGGAGACTGAGGCAGGAGGATCACAAGTTTGGCACCAGCCTGGGCTATAGAGCCAGAGTCTGTCTTAGAAACAAAACAAAACAAAAGACACTGGCAGAAAAGGATGGCTCCAAAAAAGTGCCTCTTACTAAGCCTGATGACCTAAACTCAATCTCCAAAACCCACTTGGTAGAAGGAGAGAACTGATTCCTGCAAGCAGTCTCTTCCCCCTCTACAAAAGGTGATGGTACGTGATCACACACTCATAAGTAATAAACGTCCAACAGACACCAAACCCACAGAATGTGCTGCTTTGGAGGAGGGCAGGCCCAGTATGTAGGGGAACCTGGGCCACTGCACCCCAACAACCTGTCCTTCACTCTGGCTCAGAACTCTCAAAGGCAGCCTGTAAAAGCATCTCTTACAGGACTCTCCAGTTCTTCAGGAACCTAACCTTCCCTGGCTTGTCTGGTGGATCAGAGACTAGAGTAGAGGAAGCTGTCTGGGGGTCCCCAGACCCATTCCCACTTACCTCCCAGAGTTGGGGAAGCAGAGCAGCCGAGTTCATATCAAGCCTTTTCCTGACATCTAATCTTTGTGTTAACCTTCCTGTATCTCGAAAGAGAAATGGGTACATAGATTTACCCAAGGGGTGAGAAGGCAGAAATGTGGGCAGAAATGTGGGCCTCCGTTGGCTAAGGCCTTACTCTGACCCTCAATCCCAAGACCACACAACACAACCCACTTAACTGGAGACAGGTGGCAGCTTCCTAATCTTACAACTCAGGTGTCCCCAGTCTCCTGGCTCTGGATGCCTTCCTTGATACCCAGGAGAGGGATGGGCAGCTACAGAGCTGACATTGCTTACTTGGGAAGCAATTATCGGAGGAGCCGTCAGCTCAGTGAGGCTCAGTTCTCACTAATCGGATTTCATCGGAGCCCCAGGCTGGGGGAGGGGGTACTGAGTAATTTGGCTTGATGCAGTGGTAGGAGATGTCCGGGAGGGGAGGAGGCTGCATAATCTGTCTGAGTGGTATTATAGTTGTCCAAAGCGGTTATCCTGAGTGGGCCACACAGACATCAGAAAGACAGTGTTCCGGGTTGGGGGAACTGATCCCCAGGTCTTGGAGAGAGAAAAATGGATGTTAGATTTTGCAGACTGAGAACATTGCCCACAGTTGAGCTGGGCTGAGCAAGTAGGAGAGGGAGGAGGTTCAGCCTGGGAGCAAGGCCACTAAGCCAAGTGAGAAGGTGCTCTGAGACCCAACATGCCACCTAGCCATCACCCAAACACCCTGGCTGTGTCCATAGCCAGTCAGACACAAAGGAAGACTTGAGTCCTCCCGTGGTACTTGCAGGCCACACTTAATCCTGTTCTGTCACCAGCCTTCTCCCACAGCCTCCCTAAACCGGTGTTCCCTTTTCTGCCCATATCACCCCAGTCCCACGTGGTGTCCTCCAACCCCTGCCCCCCTCACCCCGAAACACACAGATAACCCTCTCCTCACCTCTATAATCCACTCCACAGCTTACAGAACAGTGCAAGCATGACAGCAAGAGTCGCTTATCTACTGAGTCTCCTCCCACACCCGGCACCACACAAGTGCTTCAAGCTGGATTCACCTTCCTCTCAGCCCTCCCCATCCAGCATTTGGCCTTTCTCATCCTCACTGCCAAACCACTATTGTCCCTGGCCTGGAATTCTTTCCCTTTCTCAAGACCCCGCCCAACTCCATTAGAAGGATCCCCCTCTCTTTGCCTGTACCAGGCTTTGGAACCAATATGTCTGTTGGTGCTTTAGGGCTCATGGCTCTGCCAGCCTGTGTTTTACTGGAGGCTGGCACTTGCTTCTGTCCCGGGTGCTGCCTTGTGTCTAGTATATGCTCAGTGAATCCCTGTGCCAGGGTTGAGGTGGTGCTAAGAGGGGGACCCTGACTTAGCAGGTTCCGGGTACTAGGTTCTACCCTCAGCAACGAAGGAAGAAAGAAAATAGCAGAGTAGGCACGGTGGCTCACCCCTGAAATCAAGAGATAGCAGTGAAAGTTGGAGTCCGGAGCATCAAAAACTCAAGGTCATCCTCAGCTACATCGTGAGTTTGAATCCCGCTTGCTATGTATGAGACATTGTGTCGAAAAGACAAAGTATCAGAGCAGACCTGGGACGCCTAACTGCCACCTATGCTGGCTGTGACTCCCAGCCTTCCAAAAGGGAGAGCCTCCCTCCTAAGCTGATATTATTTCACCTGTACAGGCCACAACGACCTTCTTTCTGCTCCTTTCCCCAGAGGGTTGATGGCCTCTCCCAGCACTCAACAGTCCCTGTCACTGGGCCCACTCTCTGGTCACATCTCTTGGGCAGAGTGGCCTCGAGAACTGCCCCACCCTCACCCCCTTACAGCCATGATGAAGCCCCGGCACTCTGGGCACTAGGTGGAACCGGATGCAAACCCACCCTACCCCTCACCCAGAAGGGAGGACGCGGGAGCGGCGGGCCCCGCAGCACTAGCTCGCTTGCATACATTTGCATGCGATTTGCATGTGATCAACTTCACGTTCAAAGCCTGCCCCTCGGCCCGTGCGGGCGGGCCACCCCGCACATCCTCCTGGGTGCGGCCAGGGTCCCCGCGCCCCCGCGCCGGCCGAGCCGCGCAGCCGCGCGCCTCGCGGAGGATCCCAGCCCATTGAGGCCGCTGATTGATGGCGCTGCCCTCCGCGTGAACCCGCCTTTAATACCGAGGAAGTTATGAAACCGCCATACATCAGCGCCCGCCGCCCCGCCCGGCCGCCGCCCCGCCCGCCGGCTCCTCTTCAAAACCTCATTTGGGCTCCGGCCGCGGGGCTCACGGGGAGGGGGGGTGGGACCCCGCGCGCCCCCCACGGCTGCATCTCCGGACCCATTTAGAACTGCTGACATTTTATCTGTGTTCCATACATCACTCCGTCCCCAGCAGCTATCTCTCAGAGAGCGGCGGGGGGCTGGTCCGGGTCCTGAGCTGAAGATGCTAGGAAGCTGGATGAAGGTGGGGGAACCGCCGCTGCCTGAATGCCCCTTCCCAATCTGAGAGTTTGTGCAGGTGGGGTGCATCCTGTGCAAGTCCCTGTTGCCTTTTCTTGAAGTGGCTAGTTTTGTTGCCCATCCTCCTACTGAAGAGTATGATGGTGGTCGTTTAACCTCTTCTGTAGACCTCTTCTAATATTTACTGCACCTCCCTTCTCGGAAGTCCTTCTGAATGTCTAACCATTGTGCCTCATGCTGCTTTTTCTTCTCGTTTTTGTCCTTGGAAGATAAGAGAGCCAAGTCGCCTCGCACATGCTTTAAATCCTTTGTTACAATGTCAGAGCAGTCCAAGTACCTGCCCACACTCTAGAGTTTTACAAACATAATAGAAGGCAGACCGCTGCCTTTCACCTCAGAATGGAGAAAATGGAGACCCGAACTCCACAGGAAACAAGGCCAGGACCCAGGGCCCCGAGGCAGAGAGCAGGGACAGACAACCGATGTCTGGACTGACAGACAGCGGGTAGAGGAGGAAGAAAGGGGGATGGGAGAGAAGCGGGCAGACAAAGGGAGAAACACACAAAGCGCTGGACAGACAAAGGGACTGTGGCTGGGGACAGGCAGACAGCGGAGAGGCAGAGACAGCTGCACGTCCGCCGGCGGGTATGTGAGCGAGCCCTCCCGCCTGCCCATGTCACTCAAGGCTCTGCAGGAATGTGGCCCGGGTCCCTGGGGGTACTGCAGCTCTAGTTTACGTCTCTCTCATTTTCCTGCGGGTCTTTGCCTCCGAGCTCACCGCGCCTGCCCTCTGGTCTCCCCTGTCTGTGACCCCGGCCCAGTCACCGCACCTCATGGCCTGCCCTTCGCCCTGGCTCAGGGAAACAGACATCTCTGCGAGCGTAGGGATCTCCCCGGACTCCGCCAGTGCAGGAGGGCGCAAGGCACGTCTGGGGCTGGAGAAGGCCAAGGGCTGCCCGGCTCAACGACTAGAAGGCACGGGTGTGGCTCATTGAGCCCCAGAGGGTAGGTGTGGTCGCGCATCATTTGCATCTCATTTGCATATCCGAGTTCCCATTCCTCCCCTCAGGCTCTGCAGTCCACCCCCAAACCCCATCCTGCCTTGAACTTCAGCTAGGCCCCAGTAGCCCTAGAGAGGTGAGGAAGGGCAGGGCGAGCATGAGAAAGACGCCCGGTGGATCCTGGAGGAGTCACTACACTGCAGCACAAGTCACCCCTGCGCAGATTAAAGCAACATCTCCCCGGGGCTGCAGGGCATCAGGTCCTCTATGACCCCTGGAGCTTGCTAGCTCGTGCTCTCTCTCTCTCTCTCTCTCTCTCTCTCTCTCTCTCTCTCTCACACACACACACACACACACACACACACACACACACACACACACACACACACGCTGTTTAGCCCAACCAACCGCAGCTATCCTGTTCCATGAAGTATTTTCTAGCTACACAAGCCTCAAGTGCTGGCCTCTCCACGGCCTCTAAAACTGTCATCGTCTGACCAGAGGACGACAGGACACAGGGTTTGCACAGCTTATAGACCAACCTATGGTGGTCTCTCCAGTGGGACTGCCTTCTCCACATGCCCACCAATGAACCAAGTAAACTCTAGTGAAACCCTCAAAACCTCTCTTGGGAATCCCTCCCTGACGTTCCTCCTTAACTCACTACCCACTGCACCAGGCAGAGTCCACACATCCTGTGCAACCTCCCCGGAACACACTTAAAGATGAGACTCAGATCTTCTTGGCATTACAAGCACCAATCAGGGGCGCACCCCAGAGGAGGTCAGGAAAGAAAACAATAGAGGCCTTCTTGTTTCCTAAATGGTCCCTTTGCACAAGGAACCATGGAAGAAAGGAATGAAAAACTAGGACAATGAGAGGACAGTGGATCAGGAAGGCACAGAAGAGGAGCAGAACTCAAAGCAAGGAGAGAAAAGAGCAGAACAGGAGGGCGGAGTCCTGGGTGCTGGGTCAGATGAGCTCGGAAACAGGGAGGAGTGAGCCTTGATCCCTGCTAGAGCAGATCTAGGTGAGCTTAGTCACTCCTGCCCTGGTTTTCTGATTTGGTTTGGTTTGGGCTTTGTTTGTTTGATGGGGTCTCCCAGTGTGGCCTCAGCTGTCCTGTAACTTGCAGTGGTCCTCCAGCCTCAGCTCTTAAGGTTAGAATTATAGATGTGAGCCACCACACACACCTAGCCAGTTTTTCTGCCCGGGAAATAGATGCATCTCCCTTCTACCCTCTCCCTGACCTTGGGGAGAAGGGACAGCAGAGGGTTGTCACCTCCTCCCTGGGACAAGGGTGCTGCAATCCCGTTGTGATACTGTGGGAGGCTGCAGGTTCTATCTGGCCATCTGAGCCTCCAAGGCACACTGAATGACTGATTTCCTTCCTCTGACCCTGACAGAAGGCTCATGCACTTGTGGCGCCCGCGTGTTCATTGTTGTCCTAGGTGGCGAGTAGATGCGTAGTGCAGGTAACTGGACTGCCACTGCCCCTCCACTTCCTGAGAGAACGTAGGTGGAGGCCAGTGGGTCACAGAGTTCTCTCCTTAACACCACAGAGCCAGATCCTGGCTCAAGAGGACAAGCTGCTTTCCTGCATTCTGCCTCCTTCATTTCACCAAATCTCGTAGCCCATGGCCTTGTCCTTTCTGGTGCAAGCTTACATCTTTTTCTGATACTTTATTTTTGAGGCTCCCCAATGACAAAGCAGAGTCAGGACTCTAGTGCTCTAGAGGATGGTGGGCAAAAGAAGAATAGCTTTCAGTCTTGGATGGAGGAGTAGGAGTGGGAAGAGACTAGGAGAGGAGGAAGTACTCTGCTGAGGATAAGGAAGGAGCACCAGGAAGACTGTGAGGAGGAGGCAGCGTCCACTACCTCCTCTCTTCACCAGTTGCAGTTGAAATGGAAGGTAGACAACTGGAAGGACTAGCTAGCTGAGACAAGGAAAGAATTCTGGGATAGTAAGATGAAGGCAAAGTCTGCACGGGTCTGAGAGCGTCTGAATCGGTGCAGGCCCCTCGGCAGCAGCTACAGGAGCAGGAGCTGAGGTAACCCGAGGTGCAAAGAAGCTCTGCGCGCCAGCATTGCAGGGGTTCTCACAGCACCAGACACCAGAAGGAAAAAGACTGGTCCCAGAGCCCCCTTGTGGCCGCTCAGGACAGGACCGGAGGCGCTGCACGCACCCAGCCTGCTTAGAAGGCCTGGGCCGCTGCAAGGAGGTGGCTCTGAGGCCCGCTAAGGCAGAATAAGGCTTAACGGCTTCGGTTTTCATAGCCACCGGCCTTTGGCACGTCTCCTCTTGGGCATCAGTTTCTTCATCCATCCAAAGAGATCAGATTGATTTTGGATGGTTCCTGCACACGTATGACTCCAGCCCTGAGAGAAACTGAAGCCAAACGAGTAGGCTGGCCTCAGACTTGCTGCAATCCTCCCGTTTTACAAGTGTTGAGGTTACAAGCCAAAAGCATCATACCTGGCATACTGTGAACAATTCTAAAGACTTCAGCACGTCAAAGTCACGCTTGGTGCAGTCCCTTAGTCCCAGCACTTCGGAGGCAGAGGCAGATGGATCTCTGTGGGTTCAAGACCAGCCTGGTCTAGGACAGCCAGGACTGCAAACAAACAAACAAATAAGCAAACAAACAAAAACGACTTCAGCATGTGGTGAGGGTGAGGACTCAGGTACTGGCCACAGGTGTGCAATGGGCTCTATTCCTCTGTACTTCTCCCCAGCTGAGATCTTTGTTGGGGGGAGAGGGGAAGGGGATCATAGACAGACTGTGAAGACTCAAGCCCTCCTGCAATGTCTTCAAGGGAGGGTAATCTGCAAGCTTTGGCTTGATCAATCAGGCTGGCCTGAGGCCACCAGCAGGAGATCATCGAACCCTCAAGAGCTAGTATCCCTCTTGACATGTCATCACATGCTTGGGGTCTGTCATTCTTTTGCCACAGACACAGCCTAGGTTAGGTGGAACAAAGCCCAGAGGCTGAAGTGCTGGGTAAGAGCCACTCAGGTTCAGCATGCTCAGCCTCCCACACTACTGAATGCATAGGCACACCCCCACATTCAGGGCTCCACACATGTGGCTCTCCAGAGACTCCTTTGGCCCTAAGGAGATGGCTGAGTAAGTGAACATAACGTTAAGTCCTAGACCAGGGACAAGGGGCAAGGGCAGGATGCCTGCAGCATTGGTGGGGTCCTGAGGAGACCAGGAGCTTTGCATCACTTATGATGGAAGCCAAGGATCCCTACAAACTGGAAAATGCATGCCAAGAAGCAACCCAGCCAGGGCTTTAACCCAGAGACCACTTTTCCCCTGGAGCCATACTCTTTAGGACTACTCTCCTGGACTATTTGGAAGTCACTCCAGATATCTAACCTAGAAGTTTTCACTGTGGGGATTATTTTAGCCCTTTACCCGTTTTAAGCCTTAGAAACTATTTTGAAATTCTGAAGAGGAAAGAGAAGTAAACACAAAGGGCCAATGGTGACAGGGCAATATCAGACAGAGCTGGAACAGTCAGGGGACACACCTTTGCAGGATGAATCGGGATATGGGCTGCTTTGGAAGAGAGACCACAAGGAGGGTTTCCCAGAAAAGGGCTCATGGTGATATTTTTCTGGGAAAACAACAACCACAACAACAACAACAAAACATTAGCTAATTAAAGCTGAGCATGAGGTTGGGGATTTAGCTCAGTGGTAGAGCACTTGCCTAGCAAGCGCAAGGCCCTGGGTTCGGTCCCCAGCTCCGAAAAAAAGAGAGAAAAAAAAAAAAAGCTGAGCATGACAGTGAGAAAGAGGACAGGAGACAGGGAACGCACAGCAGAGAGAAGGCCCTAGACAAGATGGAACAGGATCTCAGGTGGAAATGGCTTGGGCTAGCCCCTAAATGTTCTGAAGTGACCTAGCCTGAGAACACCCACCCTGCTTCCCCATGTGGACTGACTGACAAGCCATGCTGAGGAATGGGAGGGGGCTTTGGTACTTCAGGGGGCTTAAGGGGAATCAGAGGCCTCTGCCTTCCTGCACTACCCCTCAGCACCCATGAATTGGGATGTTAACATTCCCCACACCCAATCATAAGTCACCCCAAGGCCTGTGCTGATGCAGGAAGGGAAACAAGGTCAGAACCCTCACCAAGCTGGCCTCCACCTGCCAGGGAGGGAACATCCACTGTCCTGACTCTTAGCACCTAGCTCTAGAGACCCTGCTGGTCTTGCTCCTGGTTCTGTTTGTGGCAGCCCCTGTCCAGATCCACTTTCAGTCCCCAGAACCAGAGGCTCCGCCAGTCTGGTGTCCTGTCCTGGAGTGAAGCTGCCACAGGAAGGACTCCCAGACACTGTGGAGTGAAATGTCACCAGGATCTGGAACAGGCCTGGGTCTCAGTTCTCTCTCAGCTTGGGCTGGCCAGCTTCAAGTCCAGGGATCCTGAAGCTACACTGGGAGCAGGGAAAGGAAAACTCTGGAAAATGGGGCTCTGGTACCCCAGCTAAGGCAGGGAGCAGGCAACAGCACCTGGCTGCTGCATGCAGAGGTGAACTAAGGAACTCATTCCCTTCCCAGCCTGGATGTGACTGATCTCCTTTAGGAGCTTCCTGGCAGCCCTGAAGCTCTCTTGCAGGAAGCTGATGCTGGCTGGCATCATTCGGGTCAGGATGGACAGGAGGTCTGAGCAGTGCTGTGAGGCAGCCAGTACCATTCAAAGCCACACCTACAAACTGGTCCAGACAGGCTAAAAACAAGTGGCCTAGAGCCCATCTAGGAAGCTGAGGGATGAGAGGAGATGCTCAGGCTGAGAGGACACAGGACACATGAGCAGCAGAAAATGTGGATGAAGCAAGAGGAGAAACCAAGACCCAAGAAGATGGAAGGAAGACAATCTGCTTCCAATAACCTCGGTGTCTAGCCCCAGCTAGGAGCCTGCCTTCCCAGAATACCAGGGATCACCAAGAGCATCAGAGAGTCCAGGAATAGGAATCCAAGGTGTGTGTGTGCGTGTGTGTGTGTGTGTGTGTGTGTGTGTGTGTGTGTGTCTGACTTACTGTGGGTTGCCTGCTTGTACCTTTGTACACTACCTGTATACCTTATGGGGACCAGAAAAGGGTGTCAGATCCCCTGTAACCAGAAGTACCAATGATTGTGAGTAGCCACGTGGTGCTGAGAATCAAACCTGGGTCCTCTGGAAGATCAGGCCTGGGAGTCCAGGTTTTGTTTCTGAATCTATTTCACCATGCTTGTGGTTTTGGTAAAGGCAGACTGTGGAGCAATTTGGAGGCAGACAGCCGGGCTGAGAGGCTTGGCCCTATCACTGTCCCTGCCCCCATCCCTTCTGCTTATTGATTGAAGCTTCCATTCACTCCTCTTGCAAAGTATTTCACAGGGCTTGGCTGGAAACTCAGGATCACAATGAGTAAGAATCTATTGGCATTCGATGAGAGCCTACCTGGGTAGGTTGTCAAGTGGCCGACACCATTGCGTGGTCGGGACCTGGTACTCAGTTAGGGCAGCCTAGTTGCTGTCTGGCTGTGTGATTTCAGGCTAGACCCTTGACCCTCCTGAGCCTCGATGTTTTGTGTATAGAGGGCGAGTGGTCAGAATGCCTCCCCTGTGGGGCTCTTGAGGGGTCGAATAATTAAGTGATGTGATGTGTGTGGCAATAATCTCTGGACAAGTGTCAGCTATAACAATGAGAGGAACAATGGTGGCTTTTAGCCTGAAGACAGAGCTCAGTTTGCACAATGCTTGCACAGTACGTGTATGAATTCCTAGGTTCTATCCTAGGCATAAATTCTATCATAGGCATAGTGGTACATGTGGATAATACCAGCACTTGGGCCAGGGAAGCAGAGGTCCAGAAATTCAAGGTCATCTTCAGCTACATCGTGGATTCGATCCAATCTGGATGATGATGATGTTGATGATGTTTGGAGAGAGATGGCTTTCTTTCTTTTCAAAAACACTGTCTCACTGTGTAGTCCTGAAACTCACTATATAGACCAATCTAGCACTGAACGCACAAAAAATTCCACCTACCTCTGCCCCCTTGCTTCTGGGATTAAAAGCATAGACCACTACACCTGACAAGGTTTACATTTTTTTATTACCAGATGTCTTGCCCTGCTTCCAACACTGGAGTCAAGGGAAGAAAGCGCTTTGCCTTCATGTAGTGGGTCGCCTGGACCATAAAGGAGAGGCCAAGGCAGAGGCAGGAGAGTTACAGCTGGGAGGCAGCAGGAGCACCCTCAGCAGGCACCCTGGAGAGGACTCTCAGGCTGCTTGCTGCGCTTCTATTTCATACTGACCAGTGCACTGACCACACTAGTAATGGCAGCAGGGATGCACACACAAACTACTGTAAGCCTGGATCAGCAGTCTGACCTCCCCCAGCTTCAGCTACCTCATCTCAAGACTAAGGCAGTGGACCGCCAGACAATCTGCATCCTCTCTGACCAGAATAAAATGATGACTCGGTGGCTGGGTGCATTCTAAGACACACATGACCTCTATGCATTTCACCTGGAGCCTACCTCACTCTCATATGCACAGAGGTTCAGAAGTAAGGGCATTGACCTTGCGGTTCGCACGCCCTTTGCTTTGCTCACCCAATGCCAAGTCAAGCTGGCACACCACTTCTGGGTGCCACAGGCCGGGCGCCTGCTGCCCCCTGCTGGCTAAGTGTAGCGTGGCAGCCTCTCCTGCCGGAGCTAAGTTTGAGAGCCCGGCCTATTTGGCAGGTAGGTTGTCCAGCTTCACCGGGTCCTTAGGATCATCCCATCCAACTGCTCCCCGCAACCCACTGCCGGGATCCCAGGAAAGGCTGTGATAAGAACGAGAAGAACTCTCCACTGGCTCTGATCCCTCTACAGAAAAGAAGTTTCGAACGTAGTGGTATTTAGAAATGAATAAACAATTGAGAGTAAGCGAGGCCCTGTCCTGCGTGCTTTAAGATCTGATAAATGTGGTTGCAGAGGTTCCCGTTTCACAGAGAAGGGGACCAAGGCGAAGATGCCCGAAGCCACATAGCCAGCAAGCTCAAACCGGAACCTTATCCCTGGGAACAAGCAAAGAGAGTCTGGGAGACAGACACGTGACGAACATCTATAGACAGTACCCGGGCTGCAGGACCACGGGCTGGGGGAGGGAAGGGAGGCGGGTTCCCCTTTGACCCCAGGGCCCCAAAGATGCTATCAGCCAGACCCTGCGGAAAATCCTTCCTGGATCCCTGTGCATTCCAGCCTCAGCCCGCTAGTTTTACAGCCTCCCGCAGCCAGGACGCTGTTTATGGCTGCCCCATTCTCCAGCCCTTGTCTCCAGGCCCCAAAGGCATCTGGCCCGGACAGGAGGCTGGGAGTTGGGGGTGGGGGGGTTGCTCCCCGCCCAGCTCTCCTTTGAACCCTGCTGGGCGCCGGAAGGAAGAGGCTGGGCTTGGGGCCTCCAAGCTGCACACTGAGCCAGAGGGGGAGGACCCCCCAGGCAGGGCCACCTAGCACCACCTAAGTGCCCCTGTTTGCTCTCGTTGTGTGACCTTGGGCTCGTGATTTAACCTTCCTCAGCTTTAGTTCATTCTTCAGAGAATGGAACTCGTAGCTCCTCACGGTTCTTTTAAGAATGTGACACGTCAGGTACAAACTTCCTGCTTCAAATTATAGTTGATATGATTAGCTTTATAGAGTCTGTAAATAAAGCAAAGAACAGGAGATTCCCTCCTCCTCGTCCAGCAGGCCTACCAACTCTGCCCCAAATCTAGTTAGTCCCTGAGGTGGACCTCCAGTGCCCCTCTGCATCCTTCACCCGCCCTCGCGTGCGTATTACCCTCTGCTGGCAGTGCGAAGAACTTCACTCTCTGCCACGGAATGTCTGGGAACCAGGGCTAGAAGGGGCTCTCCCCATGTTCCCAGGTCACCTAGAATCTGCAAAGGAGTCATAGACATGCAGATTAACGGAGTTCGAATGTAGGAATCAAGCTCTAGGGAATATCTTGGACACATAGGGCGGAGCCCTTGTAAAAGGGTTGCAGAGTCATGAAGTAGTGTGTTAGCTCAGCAGAGGGAGCAACAGGAAAAAAATGACATGGCCTTTTCCTGAGATGCTCCCAGCCCTATGGGAGAGGGGTAAGAGAGCTACAGGAAAGCCTGTAACACCATTGGAGACCTGGGGACAGAGCTGCCAGAGATGTGAAGCAAGCCCTATACCCACCCACACCCTCACACCCCCACACCCCACTCCCACAGTAGGTTAGGGATGGGAAGAAACATCAAATGTGCCTACTAGCAAGGGCAGGACTCCTTGGAACAGTGACCACCCCGAGTCTCAGCATCTGTCTGCTGATGACAGCAACTCCCACCCAGGCATGAATGCCAGAGGGGGCAACCTGGCCACCCTGCAAGTCAGGGCAAGGAGGCATGGGCAGGAAGCACTTCTTCATATGTGGGACAGTAGGCTGGGGCCCCAGGCCCTGAGCCTCACAGCCTCTCCTTTGCTCCTGCTTCCCATGTGCCAGCTCAGAGGTGATTCCGGAAGAGAGGGTGTCAAGAAAGCGCAAGGGACTTTGGGTTGTAGACCAACCAAATATCCCAACCAACTTTGGGTTGAAAGCCAAGGTCCAAATATCCCTCAGCAGAGTGGGGCTGTGCCCCTCAACACCATCCTCGCCCTTCCCAAGGTCTGCCTGGTCCTCTCCACTCCATTTCCCACCAACTGCCCAGCCGTCCCCTCCCACCACACCACCACACCACCACACCACCACTCCAGCTGCCAAGAATTCCAAACAAAAGGCCGGATCCAGGCCCTGTTTATGTCATGGCAAGCTCTGTCCAGCCAGAAGCTGCCCACCTCTGACCCCCAGCCCTACCCCCAGGGCTCTGTTGGAACAACATTGAGCAGGGATGGGTGGACAGGCCCTCCTTGTCTGAGGCTGAAGTAAAACTGTTTCTCCAGTCTTAGTTTGAGCCCCAAACAGGTGGGCCTGGCGTGGGAAGCCTCTTTTCCAGATGACTTAAGAGCACGTGGGTTGAGGGTGTTCTGCTTCTCTGTGCGTCTGTGTTCTAGCTGTCTCCTCTTTAGCCCATCTACTGCCCCCTCCCCTAGGCCTGTCCAGACAGCCTCCCTCACTCACAAGTAAACACATTGCAAAGAACAGAGCCTGAGACCCCCAAGTGCAGCTGCCCTGGGTAGGTTGTAAACCGAACAGGTCTACAGTAAACACAAAGCAGGAGCCTCTATAAACAGAAAGGGAAAGGGACTCCAGCTGAGGGACTCTCAGGACAGCACAGCAGAGGACGGTACCTGGTCCAGGGAAAGGAGGCACCATAAGGACCAAGAGTGCAGGACAGAAGTGAGATAGCACTGTATCCAGGCCACCATCTCACAAGCTCTCTGTCATAGCACACACTCCAACCCCATGGACCAGGGACAGAGTGACAGGAAGTATTGAGGAATTGACAATCAAGAGTTGGGTCCGTCGATAATGTTGGGACAGAGTCCTGGGAGCAGAGGGGTCTAGCAGGAAGTCCCCAAGTATCTATGCTGGAGGGTCAGGTTCCCAACTCCAAGGTAAAAAGTCATCTGTCTCCAGCACCCAATCTGGATTTGGTCCATCCCGCCTGACCTATAGTCTCCTTTGTTTCCTACCTCCGACATCTCCACGTTTCCGCCGGGTTGAATTTTTTAAAATTATTTTATTGTTACTTGATATGAACGAGTGCTTTGCCTGCATGCATGTCTGTGAAGCACCTGGTACTCTTCAGAAGCCAGAAGACAGCATTGGATTCCCTGAAACCAGGATTACAGAAATGGAACCGTGGACCCTTGTGAGTCTCTGTGTGCTGGGAATTGAACCTGGAGCCTCTAGGCAACAGCAAGTGTTCTTAATCACTGAGTGGTCTCTCCATCCCCTAAGTGCGTTGCATTAACTTGGAGCCTGTACGATCATTCACTTCATATTTGGACGACCAGTAGGGACTACAGCTGTAGAGACTCCCCAGTCCATCTCTATACCCAGTTTCACTTCCTTCCACCTGTGTATGTGGTCCTGCCCCATGTGACCTCACACAACCGAGAGAGAGGGCAAAGAGATTCAGGCAAACCCCGTGCTAGATCCAAGTCCATGCCTGGGTGTGAGAGTGAGGGGAGAGAGAGAGATAGGGCCCCATGAATCCCCCCAAGTTTCCTAGTACACAGGCTGGCAGACCTTACAACCATGACCTGATTCTCTATTGCCCCCACCCCCCAACTAATTGCTATTCATAGGACACAGCTGGGTGATTAATGGCCTGATTAATAATTACTCAGGCTAATAAAATAATTAATTAATTTGGCAAGCCATTATTTATCTGGTTGTCTTCAACCTGAAACTCGGAAACTAGGAGTTAGGAAATCTCCCTCCAGGTTCTTTCAAAAATATAATCTTTAACAGAGTGGGTGGGGATGTCTCTCCCCATCCCAAGACCCTTCCCAAGTGGGAGAGGAAAGGACTGGCGTTTCTGAGAATATAGACATAGGTTAGAGATGAACCCATGGCAACCTCAAACCCAGGGAGGGGCTGACTAGAGCTGGGGGCTTTCAAGAAAGACTGGAACCCTGCATCTGAGCACCCAGGTTTGGGAAATTTTTGTATGCATTCTCCCCAGCACATGATTGATGACACCATTCTCAACAAACAATCTTTATCTCTCCTCTTGTCTTCCAAATTTATGATTTTGCCCCCAAACCTCAGCTTAGGTGAATGAGGAGTAGGTGAGACCCAAGAAGTACTAGGGAGTTCCCAGGGGACCAGAGCCCTCCATCTGTGTCTAGGTTCCCAGTAAAATCAGAGAAACAGGGGACAGCCGATCTCTTGAGAGGCAAGGATGAAGGCAGGCTCTACTCCAGGGGTGACTTGTCCCATGTCTTGTAGGCAGGTAGAGGTCACACATGAGTACTTGTGTGCTTCAGTGAGTGAGATTAGGTGGGCTCCCAGCAACACTAAGTATGTGTAAGAACTCCATCTTTTTCTAGATAGAAGTATGGAAAACAGGATAATAAATAGAGCATGCCTAGGATAAAAATCTCCACAAAAGAGATGCTTCTAAAGTTCATGTAGCCTGGGAGGTGGGGGGGTCGGGTTCTATCATTCCAGCGCTAGGGAGTTGGAAGCAGGAGTAGCAATTCAAGGCCAGACTCTGCCACCAGTTGTAAAGACCAAGCTGGACTCTCCATGGGAAGGAAAACCTCAGTTTGGACATTTAAGTGGGCTTTAAGGAATGAGCAGGAACCTACTAGTGAGGACTACAAGCCATTGCCAAGGCTGTTGAGGAGCAGGACAAGTGGAAAAGTGTGTGGGAAGTAGCCAGGCAGACACAGGCAAGGCCAAGGTGGCTGGAGGAGCATCTTTTCCTGTGAGTAGTGCGGAGATAGGAGAGGGGTCCACGCTGTTTTGTGTGTTCGGAAGGCAGTTCTGGCAAACGGGGAAGAGCGCTGGTACCTTGGGGCCAGCCTAGGAGACCCTGGGAACAGGCTGGACTCCAGGCCTCCACAGTGGACATGGAAGATCCCTCGGGGTCCGGCTACTGGGGATTCCCACTCTGTCGGTCTTGAGTCGCAGCAGGACTGCGTAGGATCGCTGTTCTTAAATCTTCCCACACCTCTGGAGGATGGAGAGGAACCAAGCCTGACTTAGGATAGGATAGCATATATGGATGGGATCCATCGGCGGCCTGCAGTGGAGGCAGCGCCGCTGCCAGCAGAGGGAGCGCGCGAGACGTGCCGCCAAGAGCAGGGCCTCGCTCTGGCGGGCGCCCCCTGACGGACACTTGCGCTCCCAACCACCCCCCACCCCCTACCCCCACCCCGGTGTCACCCTCGGGGACAGGTCTCGAGGAGTTTGAGGTCCCTGCAGTGTGATTCCAAAGTGCGGCCACCCAGGGCGACTCAGGCACTGGCAAGAGCAATGTGAGGCAGGTCCTACAGTCTCTCACCGAAGCCCACCGGGCCAGCCCGGAGCAGGGGCGGGGCGCGGGGCCACCCAGCCGTCCCAGTGGGCGGCCACCGTGTGGGCACCTGGTCCGACCCGCCGCCGCTTCCGTGGGGGAAGGGCGACTCATTTCACCTGAGCTTCTTTCTATTGCCTCACCCATGGCAACATTTTTCACACCTCCTCTCCCTACCGGTTTCCAGTTATGAGGAGGTTTCAGGTTACAGTCCTCGGAACTCTCATTTTCAGCCCTTCTCCCTGAACATCCAAGTTTGACTCGGTTGGGGAAGTCCTCCCTGATGTCTGACCACCATTACTCTTACTGCAGCTGCAGCCAAATCTTCCGAGTTATAGCCTCACTGGAGAAAGTGAGTGCCTTAATTTTCTTCCCACGCTTGCTCACAATTCCGTTCCCCTCCACGAAAAGCCTTCCCTGCCACCCCATCTTGCATTCCGTTCGCCTTTTGTCATGCAGGCCACCCAACACTGCTTCTGATCCCCCTCCCATCTAATATCCTATCTCGCACTATACCCAATCCCCAAGAAGCTGGAGCCATGAATAGCCTCAGTTTCCCGGGAGAGCACTGGGTCTGTGGCTCCCTCCCGGCCCTCTCAGCGAGCTGCAGCTCCTACTAAGGGGGAGTTGATGGGTGGGGTCGGGGATGGAGGTCGTAGGCTCTGCAAAGGTGCTCGGCAAGCCTGAGCTGAGTCCCGCATCCGACCCGCACCAGCGCGGGGCGCACGAGCTCCCATTCTTAGCGCAAGGAAGACCCCGTGTGGCCGTTGTAGGAGGCGCAGAAGAGGGAGAGCGCCCAGGCTCGGACCGGATTCCGGGGTTCTGGCCTACTGTAGGGATTTATTCCCTGACGTCCTCAGCAGTGCCTTGGAATCCTTCAGTTTGTTCACACACACTCAAAACACAGCAACCTGGACTTGCAGAATGATTTCGCCAAACCACAAGGAAAAGTAATGTACTAACAGCAGCAAGTGTGATTGTCGTTAGACTTCTGGAAGGACTTCAGATAGGGAAGCAGGGAGAAGGATCTTAATGAAGGGGTGGGGCAAATGTCCCGGTCCTGGGAAGAGGGGATTCTGAGGCTGGAGTGAGTGTGGGATTGTCATGGCCTGCTTTACATGCCTCTTCCCTAAGGAACTACACTTCAAATGACAGGTGGGTGGGAACATTTCTCCATTCTAGGAGTCTGCTCTTTGCCTGTGCCTTACGCAGGATGAGAACTGAGTGTTGGAACCCAGGTAGGTCACTGGAAATGATCACCCAACAAGCAGGACCGGGACCGTGCACAGTCCACCCTAAGTGTTTTGAAGCTGGAACCTTTTGGCTCCGCCCAATCGCCATGTCATTTGCACACATTTGCATACCCAGCTGTGCAAGGCTGCCTTCCACAGCACACCTTCGATTGCTGATGGGTGCGCTGCGCTTCTAGTGAGACCAACTAGAGCGGGCCATCTTTGTGCCCAACCCCCCCCCCCCGCCGTCGCGCTACCTTCTGGGCAGGGGGGCCCACACCCCGGATTAGAAGCCACCACCTCCGAGCAGTCCGATCTTCCCACCTTTCTGAAGGACTAATGCGGTTTCCTATCCTACTATAATCCGGTGTATGTGATTGGGGTACCCTAAACTCTGGGAACTTCCCAGAATTTCGAACAAAGATTATGATGTAAGCTCTAGCTAAGAACATCCTTCAACTTCTGCTAGCAGCATTGTGTAGCTTCCGTGTGGCCCAGGCTTGTGCCCACTGGCCTTCTGTCAGAGGACTGCAGACTCTGAACTGCTCTGGCTCAACTCATCAGCCCACCCTGACTGCCCTCCTGCTCTCTTGTCTCCCAGACAGACTTGGTAGTATAGGCCTGTAGTCCCAGATGTTTGGGGGGTTGAAACAAAAGGATCACAAATTGAAGGCAACTCTGGGCAGTGTAGGAAGACCCTAAAAAATTAATTAATTAAAAATATATCTCAGATGTTAGCTGACACCTGTAATCCTAGCACTCTGGAGGCTGAGGCAGGAGGATCGTCTTGAGTTTCAGGTTTGGGTTATGTAGTAAATTCCAGGTCAGTCAGAGCTTCATAGCAGGATATAAGTATCATTATTAATAATAAAGCTTATCTTTAATGTTCAATGGTAAAGCACTTGCCTACAGAATGAAAGGCCCTGGGTTCTTCCACAGCAGAACACACACACACACACACACACACACACACACACACACAGAGAGAGAGAGAGAGAGAGAGAGAGAGAGAGAGAGAGAGAGAGAGAGAGAGAGAGAGAGATTAAAGAAAAAGAGCTTCCATTATCCTCTCTCGGGCCTCCTGGCACCAATGTCTGTGCCCAGGTGCTGCACTCCTTAGATTATGAGCTCTCTCTCAAGACAGGGACCATGTCTTGAGAGCCACAGACTCTGGTGCTCCAGGGTCACTCAGAAAGACTAGACAGTGAATTAACGAGTGAAGCCCGATCCTGTCAGACACCCATAGACACTCCAAGGTCATCCAGGCAATCTCAAGGACAACCGTGAAAAGCGCATAGGAGCGCGACACATCTCCACTCAGCTTGCCAAGCCAACCCAACTCACAACCCCGTGCAAAAGACCCGGGGGGGGGGGAGAAACCTGGGGCATGGGAGTGAAGGCCGAAAGGAGAGCTTCAGACGGGGCCAAGGGGCCATGGTTCCGACTCCGGTATGCCTGGAGTAAACCTCTTGAAACTGACTGACCCTGAGTTACGAAACCGGAGTGACCCTGGTTACCCCACTCAACAAGGGAATGAAAGGCTTACTACTTGTGCGAAAGGGCAGGTTCCCCGGCTTCAGGTGGGTGAAAAGGGCGTCGCTTGCCCCCTTGACCATGGTGCGAGGACACATCCCTGGAAACCGTGGCACTGGACGTACATTCATCCAGCATCCAGCATCCAGCCGGGTGGGACTCCGAGGGTCCAGCACTGAGCCGACCTGGATGTGATTTCCACCGTGGCTGCCAGAGGGCAGCATGAACTTCCAAATCACCTCGGGCAGCCTGACTCCGCGATTCGCCAGACAGAACTCTAACCCTGGCCTGGCCCAGCTGCTGTCTTGTATTGCCCAGCCTGCCTCTCATGGTGGTCACAGGCCCTAACTTGGTAGCCAAGGATTGAGGTGACTTTAAGTTTCTGGGAAAGGAGCTCCTCCAGGAGTCCTGCTGGAAACATGCCTGCTTCTGGTACAGGGGACCCAGACGCCTAAGGCCGGTCAGTTTCCTCTGAGCTGTATGCAGAAATGCTGAGAAAGAGCTGAAAGGTGATGGTCAAAGGATGAAAACGGTCCAGGTAGGCATGAGTAAAATAAATGAGAAGCATTCGAAATGATGAGAGCATATTAATTGGATCCAATCATTTCACACCATATACATACTGCTTCAAAACTCAGAAATTTGTACAAGTATAATTTGCAAATACTTTAAAATTAATGAGTCAATGTGTATGTGTGAGCATGCATGTGTGTGTCCACACCATGCCACAACGGATGTGTAGAGGTCAGCTTTGTGGAGTCAGTTTTCTCCTTCCACCTCTGTGTGGGCTCCAGGGTTTGAACTCAGTCATCAGGCCTTGTGCTTCACACACCTTTACACATGGAGTCATCTCACCAGCCTACTAACATTTTTTTAAATGTTTCAGGGCTGGAGAGATGGCTCAGCGGTTAAGAGCCCCGACTGCTCTTCCAGAGGTCCTGAGTTCAATTCCCAGCAACCACATGGTGGCTCACAGCCATCTGTAAAGAGATCTGGTGCCCTCTTCTGGTGTGTCTGAGGACAGCTACAGTGTACTTATATATAATAAATGAATAAATCTTAAAAAAAAATAAATGTTTCATGAAGCTAAGGAACTTTTTAAAACCCAGGTGTGATGCCATATGCCTTTAGTCCCACCACTTAGCAGACAGAGGCAGAGGCCGGCAGATCTCTGAGTTTAAGGCCAGCTAGAGCTACAAAGTGAGACGTGAGACTCTGTTGTCAAAAGAAAGAAAAAGTACGAGTGTTTGCCTGCATTGATGTCTGTGCATCACGAGTGTGCCTGGCATCCTGGGGAAACTGATACAGTTGGTTTAACTGCTGTCATACAGACTGTGCAACAACAGGACCAACAGACCTGTATCTCAGTGGTGCTGGGGTGCACATATCCGGTTGTACTTTTCCATCAGTCACCCAGCCTGACCTCAACACTTAATGGCCTTGCCCATAGCCTAGGGTGTTCAGGGATTTTTGGGAGGTGAGGTCCCCTCTGGGTTTATATTGCGTACCCTCTCTTTACCCTGACATTTCGCGTGCCCTGGGCTCCTCGAATGCTTGATATCCTTCCAGACTGTGCTGCCTCTGACGCACTCTGGCCTTCCACCTGCAGTCTCCTGCTTTTGGGTGGCATGGTAGTTTTATGTGGTGCTGTGGAACCAACCCATTGCACTTGTTGGGCAACTGATCCATATCCCCAATTCCCTCTTTCCTCCATACTTTTTTCTTCTCCCTGGCCTCTCTCAGAACGGAGTCTGCATTAAGGAGCTGGAGGGTGGGGGTGTTAGCTTAGGGACTAAATTGCATGCTTGGGGAGGAGAAAGCAATTTCTCCATAATGACTTCTTCCTCTGAGCTCAGAGAAACCCCTCCCAAGCAGCAACCCAAGCACTGTTTGCTCATTTTCATAAATGATCTGCAGATTATGCGCTGCCTTGAATTTTCCAGGCAACTGCTTCCCGCCCATGTCCATTAAATGGCTTGACTTAGACCCAGCGGAATTTAATGTAGTCAAAATGAGAACAAACATATTCAAATGGATCCTTCCTTCCAATTCATCCACATCCAGATGCACCATTTCCTTGTGAGGGACCCAGAGATGTCAGTAAAAACCTGCCACTTGGCCCTTGAGATCTGTAATAGAGACTAGGTATCCTTATCTGTGGTCACTTGAACTGCTACGTCCTTGCTCTTCCCCTCATTCCCTTTCTGGGATGTTTAAAGCAGGAGGCCTGAAGGTTGAGGGGATCCAGGTATCCCAACCCCTCTACCCTACCTGAGTAAAAATTAAAGCCATTAAAGATGCACAGAGGACCCTAAAATTATCCACATATTCTTCAGGTTTCTAGGGAGGTCATAGAGTTCAGAGGGAAGTCTATCCTTTTTCAGAACATAGGTGGGCAGATGCTGAATTGATTCATTGCCCAGAGAGAGCTCTTGGGAAGCAAAGTTCTAGCCTGCTGTTTATGGAGAGTAATATTACTTGCTGCCTGGAGCCACAGAAGCATGCACCTTCCGAGGGCTTCCTCAGTCCTTGAATCTGCTTGACACACATGACACTGATCTTACTAAGTTCTCACCTCTGCCTTTCCGCTAGTTCATTCATGTGCTAATTTTCACAGCACAAGTCTGTTTCTCTCTCTCCCCAAACTTGTACTTTACTCCCCAAACCACATTGATCTAACTCTTTAATCCATGCCCCAGACTCCAGTGAAGCAAAGGGCAGGGGTAAGGTGGGTACGGGAACATAATTTAGTTGGTAGAGTACTTGCTTTTGCCTAGCTTGCACAAGACCCCAGCATAAAACCAGATATGGTGGCACATACCTAGAATCCCAGCACTTGGGAGGTAGGAGAAAGATCAGACATTCAAGCTCACTTTTGGCTATACACTGAGTTTGAGACCACCTTCGGCATCAGGTTTCCAGCTGCCTACAAGCTCCCCAGGTTGATGAATGAAACATTTTTACAGACATGAGAAAAGAAACAAATATTTTGGATAGAAGCTAGGCATGGTGGTGCCTGCCTGTAATATGATTCAGGATGTTAAGGCCACAGAATAAGAGTTCAAGGACGGGGTTGGGGATTTAGCTCAGTGGTAGAGCGCTTGCCTAGCAAGCACAAGGCCCTGGGTTCGGTCCCCAGCTCCGAAAAAAAGAACAAAAAGAGTTCAAGGACACCCTTGGGATTCTGCCTCAAAAAGGTGTTTTTCTTTCTTTCTTTTTTTCAGAGCTGAGGACCGAACCCAGGGCCTTGAGCTTTCTAGGCAAGCGCTCTATCACTGAGCTAAATCCCCAACCCCAAAAAGGTGTTTTTCAAACAAAGAATCCAACAGTTTTATATCAGCAACTTCCAGACTTATAGCAACCCTTGCCCTGAGATGACACAAGCACACCAAAGGTTATAAAATTCTCCCAAGTTGCCATTATTGGGCTGGAGAAATGGTTCAGTGGTTAAAAGAACCTGCTTTTCTTGCAGAGGACCCAGGTTCAGTTCCTATCATCACTTACACGGTAGGTAGCTTGCAGCCATCATCCATATGTATATGTGTGGTACACAAGCAGACATTACACTTTGCCTGAATGAGGCAGTGAGGCAGAAGCTAGAGCTACTCGGTAGACAGGACAGAGGACAGCCAGGCACAGGTCTCTAACAGCTGAGCACCCCTGGCTCCCGCCATGAATGGTAACACACAAGGAAGCTGAAAATCATGGGGGAAGGCAGGCTGCCTCAAGAGGTGCTGCAGGTGTGGAAATAGCTAGAGGACATCCATTCCATGCCCACACAGCAATGGCAAGGACTTCTGCTCACCTGCCCCCTTGCCTCCTTGCAGATGTGGCAAAATTTCACAAGCTGCAGCAGCTGTGGCCAACACTGCATCTCCCTACACCCTTCCTTCTCCACAGGCAGTGGTGACAGGAGCGGGTGGGGGAGGGCACAGTCCCAGCCCCATTTAAAATTATCAGCATTTCTCCCTCCCTGGCTCACGACCAATTATCAGACAAGCTTTTGCCGAGGGAGTTGGCAGCTCCCAGTCTGGCAGTGGGCTAGAGGCTTGCTTTTCCCAGTCTGGCAGTGGGCACCACATTTCATACAGACCTGCACACCTGCTTCCAGAGACCACATGGGCTTATGAATGAGCTTATGGAGAGTCCTGGACTGTTGCAAGAAAGATGATAATTTGACAGGTTGAAATGAAATATCAAAATTAAGGTTGCTTATGGAATTGGGATGGGTAGGAAAATCAGAAAAGAGGAAAAAAGGCAGGAGAGCCAGACAAATGCACACAATACAGTGGGCAAAGAGGAAATACCATTAAAGGGGGTGGTACGCCTGAGTGGGGAGAGCCTGCACCTGGAAATCAAGATGCTACAGCTGCTGAGGGGAGGCAACAGAGGCGACACAAAGATCAGGGAGGAGTCTAGAGCCTCAGACTAGACTGTGCTTTCAAATAACACTAAATACTGGGCTCAGGGTTTGTACAGAGCCACACAGTGCTTATGCCAGATGCCCACATTCTAACTGACCCCAGCCTTCACCTTGTCTCCTTTTCCCTCCCTTCAGATAGATAGCCTGGCCTACAGTGATCTGTCTCCCAAGTGCTGGAGTTAAAGGCATGACACCATGCCCAGTGATGTCTCCCTTAAAAAACAAAACAAAAAAAGCATACGTAAGCAAGTCAACTTTGTGCAGCTGGTTTTCTCCAGATCTCTTCCAGGGATTGGATTTAGGTTGCCAGCTTCCCCATAGTAAGTGCCTTTATGCACCGAGCTCTCAAGTCACACTTGTGTTGCTCTCTCCAAGCACAAACAGGTCCATTCCAGGCTTGGGCAGCAGCTGTTGTCATGGCCTCCTCTGTTCAGTCAGGGTCAGCTCTCACCACAGAGGACACTTGGTTCTAGCTTACACTTCTTTCCATAGAGCAGAGGGCCTGGGGCTGCTGACTCCAACTGAGCAGCTGAGTTACGTGCTGTGAGCCTGATCACAGACCCCCAGTGACCCTCTACTTGCCCCAGCTACCAGCACTGCATCCACTTCGCTACCTTGGTAACTTTCAACACAAACAAGGATGAGGCAAAAGTCCAGTCTGGACTTCTCCAGAAAACAGAAAGATTCAGAGGGGAAGCTATGGCAGCAAAGAGCTAACCTGAACCAGGGCCAGGCAGACCCCTTTGCTCACGGAGGGGAGACACAACAAGATCGTTATCTAGGGCTGGTCAGACCCCCTGTAATTCTGGAGTTAGTCCGGATTCAGACAAGAACGGAAAGGGAGAAAGCAGACCCAGACCTCAGAGGTAGGAAATAAATAATGTCCAGAAAGGCCTCTCTCTGAAGTGGACCAAATGGCTCTCCTGCCCCATGTTTATGGGGTCATGGACCATTAAGCCAGCCAACCTACAGATGTCTTCATAAGACTTACGAGATTAGACTGCAGAGACCCTATAATTCAGCAGCCAGAAAGGAAAACAAGAGAGAGGAATTGCAGACAAGCTGGTGGAAACCAGGACTTGGCTCCAGGGTCTGTCCATCTTCAGGTCTCATGCTGCAAGCTCCTGCCCAACCACACCAGGTTCAGGGCCACATTACCTCACTTTCCCCCCTGATCCAATTTCCTCTGCCATCCCATTTCTGGCCCACAGGTAGGGCACAGGTTTCTTTGGTACTTGCAAGTACAAAGAGGATACAGTTACAGTATAACCATTTTGAGCTTTGTAAGCCTTACACTTTCTTGATGTACTTTATTGGTGAAGAGCACCTGGTGGTCCTTTATTTTCCATACTGTCTATGGAGAGCTGGAAGAGCAGGGAAACCAAGAAGGCAAATAAACTGAACTCAGTTCAGGGTCATAGCAGGCACAGGCAGTGGCTTATTCCCCAGGGTTAGCGCCACCCTGTGGCTGTTTGTAGCAAGTCAGAACCAACAAATCCCCAAAGAAGGTAACAGCAGCCAGTTCTCTCTTCTCTTCTTTCACAAATACTTCAGAAATGGGATGGATGGATGGGTGGATGGGGTCAGCTCAGTGAGTGCTTGCTTAGCTTGCACAAGGTTTGATGCTCAGCACTGAAAGAAACAGGGAATGGCAGAAATGGCTGACACTTCGGGACCCAAATTTAAAAGGTTTATAGACCCAGCTCTTCAAACTACCACTCAAGATCCATATTTGAAAAGCAATCCTTTATTAGAACCAATACAAGAGTATGAAAAGAGGGAAAAGAGGGTGGAAGGGGAGAGAATGATGTCTGAATCGGATGTCAGTTATAGAAAGACATGTCTGTTTTTTTTTTCAAAACATTTACACTTAAAATGCAAACATACATGTATATAGATAGATAGACCACTTATCCTTTAAAGAAATCAAAAGCAGGCGAGTTTGGCTGAAATAGAACCAAGAAACACAACCAAAACTCCCCCACAAACCAAAAAGTCCACCGAGAATTCAAGACCTCACTTCCACTTAGACACCTGGCCACAAAGTGTGGTCTGCTTCCCACTCAGAATGGCACAGCAGAGACTGAGAAAATCCAGCCTCGAGGACCTCTGAAAGCCCTCTCCATGAGGAGGTGGGAACATGGCCAGCAGGCAGGGGTAAGGCAACTGCTGGCTACTACTTGGCAGGACATGAGACTGCTCCTTTCCCATCCTCCAGAGAACCCTCTAGGATCCCTGTTAGGAGTAGAGTCCACCTAACAGTACTGGAGTGTGTACCTCCAGGGAGCTAGGACTGTGTGCTTTTTCATGGTACCAATACAAGGTCAAGTAGGGGAAAGGAAACCTATCACGAAGAGCTTGGGGATGCCTTAGCCCTATACTGAAACACAGAGTAAGGCTTTTGAACCCTCAAGTGGGCAAACAAGTGTCCAAGATGTCCTCAGTGGGTCAGATGGTGGACACTGAAAAGAGGTGACAGATTCCACACACAGTGAACTGGAAGAAGCCTTGAGGACCAATGCTCAATTCTGAAATGTTACACCTATTTCTAGAAACAAAAAAACAAAAATCCAATACAGCTTTTTGGTGGGGGAAGGGAGAGCTATGTTGCTTGAACCATCTGGCTTCTATGAGAGGGCAGAGGCATAGAAGCATGAAGGGTTCAGTAGACTAACTGTCCTAGGATCAGTCTGGAAAATGAAAGCAACAATATAAATCCAAAATACCAAGTGTCACTTCCTTTCGAAGACAGTCAGAAGTGGTTATAAGTCCATGAGAATAGGACCTTAACTCCTGCAGAGAAAGACATGCGGTAGCATTCCTGCCTCAAGATTCCTAAACCAAGGCTCTTGAATTTCTAACAGTCTCTTTGTAATATAAGACACAGAACCCACAAGTGCCTTCCCTTACATTGTCCCAAGTTAGACTGGACGATCAAGACTCCAACATTCACAAAACACTGTTAACATCTGAACTAGCAGCTTTGATGAGGGGTAAAGGGTGGGGGGACAGAAACTCGCCAAGGTCACTAACTACTTCCAAACTTGGAAGTAGCTCAGTGAGGGCTAAAAGAGTCCGACTTAAGGTATCCTCCACAGGCAATCCTAAAGGGTTGATCAGCTCTGATCTGTAATGCCTCACAACACCCCATGAGGTAGGTCAGTATTATCACCCCATTTGACAGATGGGGAACTGAGGCATTGAAAGGAAAGACTTGCCCAAGGTCAGCCATTAAGACCAAGTAGGAGGTTAGCACAGAACTATGCACTAGAACATCTCACTTTCAGTCATTTCACTGCAGCCGGATGAGTCCAATCAACACACTGTTAATTGAGGGCTGCTGCTCACCTGGAGTAACCCAAGGCTGGACAAACCACCTTAGTGCCACTTTGAAAATTAAGTTGCATTTTTTAAACACTAAAACTCACTAAGAAGTGAAGGGTTAGCCAGGCAGTGATGGCGCACACGTTTGATCACAGTACTTGGGAGGCAGGGGCAGGCAGATCTTTGAGTTCGAGGCCAGTCTGGTCAACAGAGCAAGTTCCAGGACATCCATGGCTACACAGAGACCCCATCTTGGAAAACAAAACAAAACAAAACAAAAACAGAACAAAAAATAAACAAACAAACAAAAGACATTGATTCTCAGTCTTCTACTGGGTAATCCAGGTTCCCAAGGTCCAGAAAGCAGCATGGGCCTCCTAAGGTCAGCACTGAGCATCTGAGGGCTGCAGGGCACAGTGCAGACTCCTAAGCACAATTCCCTCTACTACTGCCTGGCACTCCTCCTGTGACAGCAACCGTTCCACAGCCTGACTCATCTCACCTAAAGGGGGTAGCATCTTTACAAACATCTTAAGGACATACTGATGCTTCTCCTACTACCAGAAAGGAAAACAGAAACAAAGATGTCTTCCCCATACCTTAGAATTCCAGTAGGAAATCATTTTGTGCCTATCTTAAAACTATTGGGGTTGGGGGCACTGCTAAGCTGGTTTAGGATCAAACCCTAATGCTAATGGAAACTGAAAAACACAGACTTGCATCTTGATCATGCTGTCACACAAGGAAACTATCTTTTTAGTTTTCAAAGAATTTCAAAGCAGGACACTGCCTTCCTCCCACAGCCTTCACAACAACCAGTATAGAACTCTATATACAAGCACTCAACAGATGATATGATGTTCACTAGGGACACTCTACGACTTTAATATATATGTTTATATCCCGCTGATCTGATTAGAATGAATAGATCCATATGATAAAAAAATTCAAGGCTGGTGTTTCAGCAATGTCAGCTTAGGTTCAGTCTGTCTGGAAACTTCCCTAACAAACAAAACACTCTGAGCTAGGAATACAGTTCAGTGGTAGAGCACTTGTCTAAAATGTACAAGGCCCTGAGTTCAATTCTCTCCTACCCACCCACACAAACACAAATGCATGTACCCCTCATAATCCCAGTGCTCAAGGCTGAAGCTGGAGGGCTGTAAGCACTAGGGTCAGCCTGGGTTACTTAAAAAAAAAAAAAAAAAAAGGCTCTTTAAAATTAGCAATCTGGGCTTGGACCAACTGTTAGGGTCACAGTTGCCAACACCAAGAACATTACCAAAAAAAGATGATAAAAAGTTCATTGCATTCAATTTGGCCTAATTTCTTGCTAATAGTTTCCTATTAGATTTTCCGATTAATACTGATGGCTCTTACCTAGGCTGTGATAATTAGGTTTTGATCTATTGTGACATTAATGATCACAATCAGTTGACTTTGAAATTGTCTTTAATTAATGACTCCTTCCTTGTCAGCTTTTGCCTCCAGTGCAGGCAGGCTCTGCCCTTCCTCCACCACTGTGTTTTAACTCCTTCTCTCACTGACCTCAGAGACAAACAGCATTGGTGGACCACTTTTTCCCATAAAACAAGACTTTAAAACATATTTCTGACAGGAGCAATAAGAGATGATGTTAGGTGAAATGAGGGCCAAGAGGAAAGACAAGGGAATAAACTGTCACTGAACAGGAGAGACCCCATTTTAGACAATGACCAAAATCAAGCTTGATGCTCAAGTGGTAATGACAGAAGTAACTAAGAAAAATAAGACGAGGTAGATGAAAATTCAAAATATTCAGCACAAGCAAAAAACAAACAAGAAACTTCACATTTTAACCTTCTAGAGCAGTTAGTTGAATTTCTGGGAATTCTGACTTCTAAAGTCAGTCAATTACATCTTCGTCTTGGGCTCTCAGGAGTCAGAATAAGAACCTGAAAAACAGACCTTTCCTTCTCTGAGAAGGGTGTCACGCACAATGAGGAGCCAGAGCACATTATTCCTGTGGAAGGTTTTGATATAAGTGACACAGGAGCTGCTTACTCCCTGGCACTGAGACCCACGTGATCCAAAGGTAGCTCATTCCTAAGCTTTGTTCTAAGGAAGTCTTGTCATTAGATGGTATGTTTTGGGCTTTAAAGCCAGACTAATGTTGATTTCTCCAAAAGGGTGAGAAATTGAACAGTGTGAGCAACTTGCTAAAACGCCCACAAAGAAGAAATATACACCAGCACAGGCAATACTAACACAGTCATGAATGCTTGGCAGTCTAAACAAGACAGTTCTCACGCTCATTCATCTGCACTCTTGGTAACGAAACGAAAGCCTTTCTAGCTTTATTTCCTGCAATGCTGCCCATGGCCAGTTAACTCAGTTCATCCAAGACCACAGTCTTTCCCACAGATGAAGCAGTTAATGGCACCCTCCTACTGCAGATTTACCTTACCCCCCCCCTCCTACTGCAGATTTACCTTACCCCCCCCTCCTACTGCAGATTTACCTTACCCCCCCCCCCCGTGGAAACCCAGGGCTTCATGGATTCCTCACCAGCACTCAACCACTTAACTAACTGCCCACTAAAGACTCACCTTTTTGTATACCTGATGCTGTCCCAGACCAGTAATTTATATACATGTGCAGTATTCATTATCCAAAACTATACTGATCAACTCATCCCACACCACTATCAAAGTTCTCTAGCGAGTTCCTGAGCCAAAACTGTTTGTTGAATGAAAACAATATTGATGTATGCTAAAGTTGTAGAAATGTGAACAACACAATGTGTAAAATTGAGGATGGATCACCCAGTTCACCTGTTTTTGCACAAAGCTAGCAAAACGTGAGCACTAGAGGGTGAAGCCAGCAAGAAACAGTCAGGACTAAACAGAAAAGGGGGGGGGGAAGAAATTCAACTTTAGAAAGATGTTTTGAAGGGTGGGAGATGGCTCAGCAGTTAAGAGCACTGACTACTCTTCCAGATCTGATTCTCAACACCCACATAGTGGCTCACTCCTATCTAAGAGGATATGAGACCCTCTTCTGTCTCCTAGGGAACCAGGCATGCATATGGTGCATATACATGCAGGCAGAAATCACATATATATATAACTTAAAAAAAATCGAAATGTAAATAAGAAATACTCAAGTTAATAAAGAAAAAAAAAGGCATTTTGAGCCAGGCATAGTGGCATACAACTGATACATAAAGATCCTAAGTTCAAGGCCAATCTGGGTACTCTTTTCCTATTTTTCCTTTCACAACAAGATCTATGTAGGTGTGGCTGGCCTAGAACTCACTATATAGTCCAGGCAGGCCTCCGATTAAGATTTATCTACTTCTGCCTCCTAAAGACTGGAAATAAAGGTGTATTACACTGTACCTGGCTAGCACAGATAACTCCATATAGAAGGAGCTAAGAGCCAGATATGGTGGCACATACCTATAATCCTAGAGACTGGGAAGAGGCAGGAGATCAAGAATTCAACTTAGGGGGTTGGGGATTTAGCTCAGTGGTAGAGCGCTTGCCTAGCAAGCGCAAGGCCCTGGGTTCGGTCCCCAGCTTCGGAAAAAAGAAAAAGAAAAAGAAAAAAAGAAAAAAAGAATTCAACTTAGCAGGGCTGGAGGATGGCTCAGTGGTTAAGAGCACTGACTGCTCTTCCAGAGGTCCTGAGTTCAAATCCCAGCAACCACATGGTGGCTCACAACCATCTGTAATGTGATCCGATGCCTTCTTCTGGTGTGTCTGAAGACAGCAACAACATAGTCACATAAGTTTAAAAAAAAAAAAAAAGAATTCAACTTGGTTATACAACCAAGGTTAGCTTGGTATCAGTGACTTAAAGTCCTTAGAGCAACAAAAACAGGTGAATTTGGTGATCCATCAACTGTATGGCAGGGGAGGAAAGGGGGCAGACAAAAATGGCACAGCAGTTGCCCGGCTGTCCACGCTGGTCCTAGGTTCAATTTCCAGTACCACAAAATTAGTTCTGGAGAGGGTTAACACAGGAGAATATAGTCAGTGTTTAGGAGTATTTCTTTCACCTTTGGCCATGAACTCTTTAGAGCGAAGATAGAAGATAACTCTAGGAAACACTTTTGTCCACAGCTGCAATTCTCCAGCAGAATCAAGCTACTTGGCACAACACAGGCTGGAGGCACAAATGGGTGTCTGGCTTCTTCATACTGAGAGCTGAAGAGAATACTGGAATCCCGGTTCCCTATTTCTATATATAACCAGGAAACTTACTAAGAGGAAAACAAGGGGTTGGGGATTTAGCTCAGTGGTAGAGCACTTGCCTAGCAAGCGCAAGGCCCTGGGTTCGGTCCCCAGCTGGGGGGGGGGGGGGGGGGGGAGACACGGACAAGAGAGTTTTGGTAATAATTAACAGAAAACCAATACTCCATGAACTTTTGAGAGGGAAAAACATTGTAAAGAGCATTAAAACCAGCAGGCCACTCCTTCCCTTCATTTTTTGCATTACAAGGCATTAAATCCTCAAACTGTATACTCAGTCCTTCCACTGCCAGTTTACAGCCCACTGCTGCTGAGTGCTCAGCAGGCTGTCCTTCCCTCCAGCTGCTAATCAGAGACTAAGATCCTCAGGAACTGGGCCACTTCTGGGCTACCTTCATCTGCCCTAATTACTAGTCTAGGTTGCGTGAAGGACACATCTGCTCTCTAACCACCTGCATTTCATCAAGTTAAGCAGACAATGGTCACTTATCCAGCCTTTGAGCTTGCCTCTACCATCTTCAGAGAATGAACTACGGAGAGGTAAGGGTTAGGTGCTCTTCCCCTACCACAGTACCATTCACAGGTTCTTCCTGGCTGTCCTGTCAACTGTGCAGTATAATTGTTGACATAATTTATTCAAGAACACAGAGCTCAGTGGCAGCTGAGCAGAGAAGTGATGCTAGCAAACACTGAATGGGTCTAGGACGTGCACACACTTGGGTCATCTGTGGACCAGAGCACTCCACTCCTTCCCCTCATTACCATGAACGATCTAGAAATGGGTGGCTGCTCAGATAGCTATGCTTTAAAAACCGAAAGGAACAACAAAAACAGCCTCAGTAGTTGATAAAGTCTAGAATTAAGGCTATCTCAGCGTTTACTCCTTTTCCTCAGCTTTTGAGCTGGGTCAAGAGTGCTCAGCTCCTGGGGCTGGGGATTTAGCTCAGTGGTAGAGCGCTTACCTAGGAAGCGCAAGGCCCTGGGTTCGGTCCCCAGCTCCGGGGGGGGGGGGGAAGAGTGCTCAGCTCCAAACCCTGTTATTTCCTTACATTTAGTCCTGATTCTCAGTCTCCTCAACTATATAAGAAGAAAGGAATGAAGAGAAGATGGACATTTTCAGGGGACAAAAAGAACAGAACAGGAGCAGAAATAATAGCAAAGTAAGAGTAAATCAAAAAGGAGTAGTTTGTTGTGGGAGAAGGTTGTGTCAAAAAGCTAATGTCAAGACCTGTTGGTTTCTGAGGCGATGGTCTTCCATGAAAATAGTTTTTAAAATAAGCTACAACTAAAAGTCTGAGGATGGAGAGGGCAGGAACATTAATCCTCTAGGGACTTAGTGGTAAAGTTAAAGAGTATCTATCACTGCTGTGAGGATTTAGAAACTGATGACACTGTGGCTAATGGTTCCTTTCTAACAATTCCCAACTTAAAATAACGGCACGGAAGGGAATGTGTGGATCTGCTGATTCCTCTTTGGTACAGGAATGCTTTGGGAGGCCATAAAAGTTGGCAGGGTGCTTGGCACAAGCAAGCACCAGGCAGTCCCTACACCTACATAAATAGAGTCTAGGAATGAGGGTGAAGGAAAGAACACATGCACACCATGTGATACCAAAGACAACCGCATCCAGCCCCGTCCTGTTATCGTCCTGCACTACAGCTTACAGACCCCACAGTTAATCCTGTCATTTAATAACAAACTGATACACTTTACAGAAGCAGAATCAGGGATTGAAAGTAACGAAGCCAAAAGAGTGTGAGGGCTAAACAGTGTAAAGTCTCAAGCCCTCAAGAGAACTGAGTTGTTATGGGAGGGTAGGTGAGAATAGTCAGGAGTGGCCCAGAAGACCACACCAGGGACCCTGTATTCTCCTGGCAGAGCTAAGTGAGATTAAAAAATACACAACATGTAGGCTGCTGCTATTAGCTTTCTAAAAGCTGGACAACATCCTTTCTATGCCAGTATGTCAAAACAAAGGCCAGCTGGTCATCAATATATTCTAATTAACAACCAAGAAACTGAAGTCATCGTCATTATAATAAAATTCCCCAAAGCAACCAACCCCAAAGATCACGACTCTAAGGTGATTAAAAGTTACAGGGAACAGAAGGAAAAGATCAGGATGAAAGAGAACACTATGGGAACCACACAGCATGTGAAGGATGTAATGCCTGACTTTCACAGAGCTACACTTAGGAGTCAGACCATCAGTTATATTACAAGGGAACCAATACCAACATCTCTCCCGTGGAGCACAGTGATTGATAAGCACATCATTTTTATGGATATGTTTAGGATGGAAAGGGACGGGAGAAGCGAGAGGAGGCAGGAAGGTGAAGGTATTATATACAAAGAGAAATGACAGAGACTGCCTCCTCCTTTAGCTCTTTGCGCTTTCTTTTTCTTTGTTTTCCGCATCCTCTGGATACGCATGCCACGTCAGTCTCTCTTCATAAAATGCTATCACAATTTGTGGACATTTCACATTAGCTTCTTTTGCAAGGACCAGGTCAGCTTCATCTGTGTCTTTCCTGGAAAGAAAGGGTACAAGACTTAGAAGGAGACATGAGACTGAGACAGTCTGTCAGTGTCAATGCCTGAGGTTAGCTGGTTTGATATCGAAGTAGAAAAGGCTCTTTACAGGGCTGGAGATATAGCTCAGAGGTGGAGTCTCTGTATTTGACCTTTAGCATCAAAAAATAAACAAAAAATAAAGAGCTGAAGAAATGGCTGTTCTTGCAGAGGACCTGGGCTCAGTTCCTAGCACCTACATGGTACCACAGGACTGCCTGTAATGCCAGTTCCAGGGGATCCAACACCCTCTTCTAGCCTCTGCAGGCACTGCACACATGGTACACACACACAACATATATATATGGAGGCAAAACACATACACGTAGAAAAAAAATTAAATAGGCAATAAATCTTAAAAGAAAAAGGAAAGGGAGGAAAGGAAAGAGAAGAAAGGAAAAGGCCAGTCAGATATGTGAGTACATGCCTATAACTCTGTAACTCCAGGCCTAGGGAGATGGGGACAGGAGAATGAGTTCAATGTCCTGCACTACATAGTAAGTTCAAGGACACCTTGAGCTACATGAGACCTTGTCAAGAAAGGAGGAAGGGAGGATGGGGAAGTATTCCACTTTCTTCTGTAAGTCACTTTCTCTAATAAAGTAATTTGTGCTTTATTTCTTTATTTAGCATTCAGTTTGATGTCTTTTGTTGAAATTAATTTCTCTTTTAGACATCATTTGGTGACCCTGATCCTCAATGATGTAGGAAGTTTTACTTAGCTCTTACCCCATAGTCATAGGCTAATGATCTCACGGTAAATGATTCAGTTCTATACAGAATTTAGGTAGTAGTAATACTTTTTTTTAATCCAAATATGATTACTATAACACAACAATACCAAAGTTTGAGAATGTCACAAATTTATTCTGAACCATAAATTCCCACTTAATACTGACACTATGGATTAAATTTAGGAATTCTCAATTTCACACTCTTTCTTCATAGCAAAAACACAACTGTGAAGCACAATTCCTCTTACCATTTCATTAAGAACATTAAGTCTCCACAGGAATCTGTCGCCCCAATGATCTTTTCTGGTTCCAGTCCTCTCTCAAAGCCCCGAGCGATATCATTGCTTTGCTATAAATAGAATAGGAGAGATTGGAGCTTGCAGAGATCAAGGAAAAACAAAACAAAACAAAACACCTGTTTTTCTGAGCTACAAATCATAGCCTTTGTTAATATCATCTGTTATCATTTGTCATCAGTTCAGAAAATCCTTGCAACTCAAGAAATCAGAGGCAGCAATGTTATGAGATATTTTTGCAATAGATGTAGTCATCTTCCCTGGTATTCCTTGTAAATGATTAAGGGGGGACCCCCCACAAGTCTTTAGCACCCCAGGAGTCTCAGGAGAATCACCTGGGTACTCCACCCCTCTAAGCTACTCAATCTCTTCAGCACTGCGAGCAGACCCTCCCTCTACTGTGACTTCTCAGACAGCAAACAAGCTCACTTTCACTCTCAACTTCAGATGCTTTCTCGACAATAGCCTTTTAGACTTTTAATTTATCTTAACAGTGGCCAACAGTTTTAATATTTCACAGTCATTTATATTGTAAAACAGAGGTTCAAAGATCACCAACACTAACTTGCATATAACCTGAGAAAGGAGCCTCTGGCCTGCTCAGACTCGCTACTCACATTAATTGGGACTGGTCTGAGACTGCAAACAACTGAACTGACCTCATGAGAGGAGCACAAGGCCTGCTTTAGTCTCTGGCTGATCCAGGTGTGATGACAACAGTCAGAACAAAAAAGTCTAATTTTATACATATTTTTTTCTAAAATTTACAAGAGATAATACAAGCTCACTCATCACAAAGAAAACTTAAGATTTACCATAGGAACCAAATCCCAACCCTCTCTGATCATGACTTGCCTTTGAGCTACAAAAGCAGGCCAGTTAGACAGCTCAGTGGGCAAAAAGGCTTGTAGCCAAGCCCAACAACCTGAGTTCGATCCCTAGGACTCACAGGGTGCACAGGGAGTATCAACTCCCACATATTCCCTGACCCATACCCCTCAAAACAATGAGCAAATACAAAACACACAAACAAATGATTCTGAAATAGATACACAAAAGTCTGCACGGTCCTGGTGGTCCTCAAAGATACCAGAACCCCAAAAGGAAGGAAATCGTAGCCAAGGATCAGTGGGAAGACACTGGCTCTTTAAGACACAACCTCTTTGGGGCATTTAAGGGGAATTGGTTCCCAGATGCAAACACAGCTGCTCACAGCTGGAATGCTGGCACAGTGACTAAGTCATACATCATCTCTGGCAGCTGGAAAGAGTCTGCTACATAGGGAGGGAAATAGAAAAAGAATGTTCAAGCTGCTGAAAGGAGCTGAGGCAAGGAAAACACTAAAATCATCACAGGTAGTAATCTTAAATCAGGCATAAAACCGACTAAGAAATTTCTTCTGCAGTGGTCTAAAAAAAGGCAATCTCCCCATACCTTGAAAACACACAACTACTATGATCATGCCAGCTGTCTACCTGACAGCAGCCAGTATTGCTGAGAATGCTATCAAAGGCCCCAGACAAACATTATGATGTAAAGGGTGTCTGGAGGTTGTTTTCAAGGTCAGCAGCTCCAGAACCTAGACACGAAGCCCTCTGAAGTGGCCGGGGACTCAAATCAAAGCCAGATTACTGCCTTTAAAAGAACAAGACCTTAAGTTGAAGAAATGTTTACTATCTTTCACAATACATAGTTAAAAGTCTTTGATTATTATTTGCTACTTTAACTAGAAATGAACCAAATGACAAAAGTCAGAACACAAAGGGTTAAAAAAAGGTGATACCACCAAGCCCAAAGTTCCAACTTCAATTCCAAGACCAACCTGGTAGAAGAAGGCTACTGTCTTTTTCAAGTTGTTCTCTACCATCCACCCATGTGCAGTCCACACATGCTTAACACATGCGAAATAATAAAATGTACTAAAATATATAAATGAAATTTAAAAAGGGCACAGACAGAGTGAGACCAGCAAGGTCTACACAGTGAGTTTCAGGCCAGCCAAGGTTCATGCATTGTTTGAGACCCCATCTCATACAAACAAACAAACCCCAAAACAAAAAACAAGTCCTCAGAAAATGAAAAGTATTCTTCCCTTAAGTTCCTCATCAATACAGTTTATTATAGTCAGAATATGGCATAGGTTGCAGCCGGTGCTGGCCCTGGCCTTTAATCCCAGTGCTCAAAAGGCAGATGCAAGAGAATCTCTGTGAATCAGACATCAGCCAGGTCTACATAGCCAGCTCCAGGGCAGCCATTACTACACAGAGACCTTGTCTTAGTAAACAAACAAACAAACAAACAAACAAAGAAGTTGTAAAATTAAAATAACAAGAGAAAGAGGTCAGGGACAGCCCCCATAGAGGCCAAGAATTACACACAACCTTTATAAAACCCCAATGCTTCAGTTTACCCACAGAAACTCTCATTTAACTGATGTGAGGTTCACCTTGGTTACTAGAGGCATAGTCACAGTTTTGAGAAAAGTGTACAAAAATGGGCATCTAACTTTAGCATAGATAAACAGGGATGCTATATGAACTAATACTTGTATTTTATTAAATATTAAGCACATAGGTTTCATAACCCTGAAATAAATGGCAAGAGGGAAAGCTGGAGATGTAGAATGTTTGTGTAACATATACATTTGGCAAAGATGAGACAGAAAAAAAAGGGACAATGTGGTGTTTATACACCCTCAATCTAAAAATCAGGTAAAAGCAACTGAATCAAACCAAACTTCATAATTACTTTCCAAACTAAAGAATAAACACACAAAAGATGAAAATTATTTTCTTTTTAGGTTATACAGCTAGAATAAAATTAGTGAAAGTAGCCAGGTATGGTGCTATTTAGGCACATGCCTAAAATCCCACCGTTCAGGAGCCGATGGCAGAAGTGGAAGTTCCAGGCTAGCCAGAAATACATTGTGAGTTCAGGGTCAGACAAGTCGGTTATAAAGCATGACCTCTGGCTCCAAACAACAGAGAGGCTGGGCTCCTTAGTTCAGTTGGCAGAGTTCTCTTTCTAATATGCAACAAGTCCTGAGTTCAATCCCTAGCACAGCATAAAACAATACCACAGGCCTACCATCTCAGTACTTGGGAGGTTGAGGTAGGAGTACAAGAAGTTCAAAGTAATCCTCAGCCATACTCGAAATGTGAGGCCAGACTTAAGACACAGGACACTGTCTCAAATATCAACAACAGAAACAACAACAAAAGAAAAAACAAACAAAAAGCTAAGAGAAAAGATAAATGTTATGGATGTAAAGACAGACAGACTCCTGAGGTTCATTAGCCAGCAAACCTTCATGAATCAATGAACTCAAGAAAGACATCTGACTTTGATCTCTGGTCGTCACATACATATGAATATGTATATATGTGTACTCATGTGCATATAACAAGTATGCAAACTATACACATATCACACACACAAAAATGATTAAAAAAGTGTTATTGGAACAGAAGACAAGATAGAAAGAAGCAGTAAGCATTTCATGTTTTTTTTTTAATGTTAGTTAGTATTGTGTGTTCTGGTGGGCAGATGCATGCAGGAGTTAAAGGTCAACTTAAGGAGTCAGTTTGTTTGTTTGTTTTTTTCCTTTTCTTTTTTTTCGGAGCTGGGGATCGAACCCACTGAGCCAAATCCCCAACCCCTAAGGAGTCAGTTTTATCCTACAATATGAGGGATCGGATTTGAACTCAGGTTTTCAGGCTTGGCAACAGGCAACTTTACTCCTGAGCCAATTCCTTAGCAACTTTTCTGTAGGTTGATGTCATTATGCAGGTGAGGGCTGGCAAGTTAGATCAAGGCCATGACTGGACAGTAAAAGAATAAGGCTACAAAGTGTCTGTAGGGAGAGGAGGAGGAAGAGGAGGAGGAGGAGGAGAATCAAGATGGAGACTGAGAAGGATGACCCAGATCTAGGTGGTCTTGAATTGCCAACGTAGCCGGGATAGATTTCTGTAGACAAATTTATCTTAACCAGGTGGGCAGTTTATATCCTTATCAGTTGGTTTTAAGTTTATTGTGTGGATGTACTGTCCATTGAGCATTCAACATATAAATCTGGTTGTTGGGTTACAATTTGTTGAGTCTTGATATTACCGGGTAGCTGGGACTAGAGTTCCCGGCTGGCCAGGGTGACTAGCAATGGGAACAGAGACCGCTAGGGCCAGAAGATAGACAGCTGGGCTAAGGTGGCGTGGTGCCTCACGGAAGGCAGCTACCGCTGAGATAAACTAAGGTTGGTTCTATATGGCCCTACAGTGCCAGAACTAACGCCAGGGAGCCACTGCCTGGGTCCAAGAGTACCAGGGGCCAACCGTGGAGCAGTGACGCGAGGGAACCAGTCATGTCCCTTTTAATTATACCACAACACTTTTCTTTCTTTAAAAAGAAGAAAATCAGAAGTGTCTTCCTCTTGACTCACTGGCTAGAGAGCTTGCTCCTCTTCTAGAGGTCCTAAGTTTGGTTTCCAGCACTCACTTTAGGGAGTTCACAACTATCTGTAACTCTACCTGCAGGGAATCCAACACCCTCTGGCCTCCTCAGGCACCCACACAAGACACACATTCACACACGTTTCTACTCATGGAAGGGACAGAGTGGGTTGCACTTCATATTAATTTTCACACTTAAATACAATTAGTACTACTAGTTCTCACTCAGCCAGAAGGGGTCACTGTAGCTAATCAACACACTTCCCTGCAAGCTTTTGTTCAACAATATACCAGAAGGTTCATCCTTAGAAAATAACTAAGCCCCTGTTTGCACAACAGTAGCAGGTGGACAGTGGCAGGAGTGGGAAGCTCACCTCTCTCTTTTTTTTGGATTTAATATCATCAGCACTGTTGGAAAAACTGGATTTCCTCTTGTTTCCTTCTGACTTCTCCCTAGGCTTGTTGTTCTCTCCCTCCTTCATCTTCTTGTACTTTTTCATAAACTCAGAAATTAGTTCAGGACAATCCAAGTTCTTCTCAGGTTCCCAAGTGTTGTGCTCCCTGGACAACAACAATAAAGACAGAAAGAAAAGACTTAGAGATAAGGATAATGCCCTATTTTTATCCACTTTCTATCTCTGCAGAACTTAAGACTGGCGAGAGTATACAAACTACATCTTCAGCTATTTTCATTGCTAACGCTTGTTTTAAAGAGGACATGAAAAGAAAGGACAGGGAATCTATTAGGGATTTAACAAGCGGCGTCAAGTGTGGTTCAGTGGTAAGGTAATGCCATTGGGTCCACCTCCAGCTCTGCGGAGAAAAAGAAATCCGACACCTGATCCTCAATTTCACTGAAGAGACATGGGGAAAGTATGTTCACGAAGTCATGTAAGAATTGTTAGAGCATTAGTATTTTTTTCAGGACTGGGGATCAAACCCCAAAGGAGGATATTATGTCTGCTTCACCACCCAGCTATAGCCATATAGCAACATGTTAATAGCCAAAACCCCCAAACAAACCTGAATGCTCACCAGCTGATGAATGGATGAACAAAAATGTGGTGCATAATGGTGTATAATGGAATAGTATTAAGTAATAAAAAGAAACAAAATAAAACTTGAGGAAAATCTCAAAAACAGTATACTGAGTTTATGCTTTCTTTCTGATTCCATTTCTCTGACAAACCCTGACAAGATATATTTTAGACTAAGGAAATGTTCTGTAATGGACATCTGGGAACAAACCACACCAATCTCTGAGTTCAAAGCTAGTCTGGTCTACCGGAGAAACCCTGTCTCAAAAAACAAAACAACGAAACAAGAAACATCAAATGTACAATTTCAGTGGGTATGGGTGGCTTTTTTTTTGAGGGTGAGATTCACTCTATGGACCAGGCTGGCCCAAACTCAAGACATCTGCCTGCCTCTGCTTCCCAAGTGCTGGGATGAAAAGCCAGTGTTGGGACTAAAGGCATGTGGCACTACTGCCTGGAATAGGTGACTCTTATGGTACATAAATTATAGTTTAATAGACCCACCTAAAACTACCAATTTGAGGGTAGAGATGTTTCAGTGGTTAGAGTGCTTATTACTCTTGCAAAGGACCTGAACATCTGTAATTCCAGTTCTAGTACTGGAGACCCAAGTCAGTGCAATGTATCCCATGTAAGCACTCTACCAACTGAAACACACTCCCAGTTTTCCCTGTAGGCTTCTATTTTATTTTGTCTTATTTTATTTTATTTTATTTTATTTTCACCAAGGGTCTGTGGCTGGCCTGGAATTTGCTAGGTAGGTAGATCAGGACGACCTCTAATAGAGATTCAACCATCTCTACTTCTCAGAGTGCTGAGATTAATGGTGCAGGCCACAATACTCAGCTTCTTTATGAGTTTAAAGATAGTCTTACTGTGTAGCTCAGGTTGGTCTTGAACTTTTTGAAATTCTCTTGCCAAAGCCTTCCAAATACCTAGAGCACAGGAATGAACCAACATGTTTGTGTTTTTATATTCTCAAAATTGACCTCCAAACTTTGTATTTATAGCACAAGTTTTAGAAAATTAAAACTAGGGCTGGAGAGATGCAATGGTTAAGAGCACTGATTGCTCTTCCAGAGGTCCTGAGTTCAATTTCCAGCAACCACATAGTGGCTCACAACCACCTGTAATGGGATCTGAGGCTATATTCTGATGTGTCTGAAGACAGCTACATTGTACTTATATATTAAAATAAATAAATAAAAGGATGTAATCTTAAAAAAAATTAAAACCACAACAATCTTGTGGAATTAAAGCAAATGTACCTGCAAAGAAAAAAATGTACTACCATCCCTTTCCCTATTGAGAGGCAAAGCTCTGTTAGAGGGCAAGCACTAGGTTTTGTTTGTGTGTGTTTGTGTATATCCCACCGGTATTGAACCACAAAAGCAAAAGATAAGTTAATAAGCCACAAACACTGTAACTATAACCTGCAGTTAGCTTGAGGGGAAGTTGCTGACATTAAATCGAGCCCAACAGTGCTGGCCTGTAAGAGTTTTAGAGGGAAACCAAGACTTTACTGGCATCGTTTGTGTGACATTTTGGATTAAGAATCTGTAGAAGTGAACCTTTTGCTAGTCAGTCTTCTGGGGGAATATTTCCTCAGGGTTATCACACAGAAGCTATGGTTCAGTCCGTAAGGGTCCACGGCTGCACATCAGGGTGGCAGGACTGGGTAATATTTAAGTGTCCCATGTTGTATTGGTTTTCAAGACATGACATCTCTCATGAAGAGCATTTGATGTCTTATACCAAGGGACAGGATAAAGACCCCAAAGAAAGGCCTTCCATAAAGATGCAGCCTCAGTTGCAGTGGCAACCCGAGAACATTGGAGACACAAGGACAATGGTTAAGTGTGGCGTAGAGCTGGCCTGAACCTTGGAGACAAGCAATGTGTGTGGCTGATGGCAGCTTCAGAGAAGCAGGACTGTTCAAGTCCCGTGGTGAGCAAGTCCAAGATGTCAGACTGGGAACTACACAGCTGGGCTTGGATTTTGCTTAACTAAGTAGGACTAGTTTTTAGGCACCGATTCTGATCATAAGGAATAGAAATATTTTTGATTTTACAGAAGCCCAAAATTAAGACCTTGGACTTACTTTATTATTTATTTTTGTTTTTTGAGACAAAGTCTATGCAGCTCTGATTATCCTGGAACTTACTCTATAGACCAGGCTGGCCTGAAAGTCATAGATCTGCCTCCAGAGTACTGGTATGAAAAGTACTTGCAACTGTGCCTGGAATGGTATTTCCTAAGGAAACATGGAGAGAGCTAAAGAGGTGGATTAGTGGTTAAGAGCACTGGCTGCTCTTCCAGAGGACCCAGGATCAATTCCTAGCAACCTCAACTGTCTTAGTAACACAGAATCTGAAAGTCTGTGTGGTTACCACATCACCAGGCATGTATATAGTACCCAGACATACATTCAAGAAGAAAATCCATACATATACAATACAAAAAATAGACCTTGAACTTTCAAAGTATTGAAATATTTCATTTTCAAAAAATATAAATTTTTTTTCTTTTTTCTTTTTTTCGGAGCTGGGGATGAACCCAGCTAGGCAAGCGCTCTACCACTGAGCTAAATCCCCAACCCCAAAATATAAGATTTTTAAAGTAGGACTGGGTATGTGGGTTGTTGGATTTGGGATTTTTTTGTTTGTTTTTTTCAAGACAGGATTTCTCTAGTAGCTTTGGCTGTCCTGGAACTCACTCTGTACATGAGGCTGGTCTTGAACTCAGAGATTCACGTTGTGCTGGGACTAAAGGCTTATGCCAACATCACCTAGCCTGAACTGTTTTTTATACTGTGATGTTAACATGAATCTTGAGGACAATAAAAGGTTACACTGTAACAATTATATGCTTGTTTATCAAACTGACAAGGAGCAGACCTGGGATGCTGTCTTAGTTATCTGGGAAGAGACCTTCAATTGAAGAATAGCTTCTATCAGACTAACCTAGACCTGTGAGCATGTCTATCTGTAGAACATTTTTTTGATTGCTAATTGATATAAAGGGACCCTACCCTAGTACCATCCCAGAGGCAGGAGCAGGGTGGCAGGCAGATCTCTCTGAATTCAAGGCTTGCCTGGTCTACATAGAAAATTGCAGGACACCAGGGCTTCATAGAAAAACCTGTCTCAAACAAAACAAAGGGGGAAAAAAGGCAGCAAACCAGTAGCCAGCATTCCTCCAGTTTCTACTTACATTTCTTCTTTTTTCTTTTTTTTTTTTTAAAGATTTATTTATTTATTACATATCAGTACACTGTAGCTGTCTTCAGATACACCAGAAGAGGGCATCAGATCTCCCCACAGATGGTTGTGAGCCACCATGTGGTTGCTGGGAATTGAACTCATGATCTCTGGAAGAGCAGTCGGGTGCTCTTAACCGCTGAGCCATCTCTCCAGCCCTCTACTTACATTTCTTATCCTTTCCAAGTTCCTGCTATGACTTCCTTCAGCCATGGAATGTATGTAACATGTAGATGAAATGTAGATGAAATAAACCCTTTCCCTTCCACATGGCTTTTGGTCACAGCAACAGAAAGCTGTGACAGAAACTGACAGAAAACTATAGCACAACTTGTATCATCACAGTAAGAAAGGTTAGGTACGGGCTGGGCAGTGGTGTACCCCGTTAATCCCAGCACTCAAGAGGCAAAGGAAGGAAGATCTCTCCAGTTTGAGGCCATCCACGTGTACAGAGTTCCAGAACAGCCAGGGATACACAGAGAAATCCCTGTCTTGAAGAGAAAAACAAAAGTTGCTAAAAAATAGTAAGATAAGTTGAGACCATTCACCTTTTATAATAGTATTTTGTTAAAATTTTTCTATCAGTAGTTGTTTTTTAAAATAAAACTAAAATTTTTATTTTGTGTATGAGTGTTTTGCCTATATGGCATGAATAGTGTCCATGGAAGCCAGAAAAGGATATTGGATCCCTGGGACTTAAATAATGGAACCACCATGTGGGTGCTAGAAATTGAACCTGGGTCTTTTGATAGAATAGCCAATGTTCTTCGCTGCAGAGCTGCTATTTCTGGACCCTTATCATTAATTGTTACTGTTATTTTCTTTCTTTTTTTTTCTTTCCGGAGCTGGGGATCGAACCCAGGGCTCTACCACTGAGCCAAATCCCCAACCCCTGTTATTTTCTTAAAAGATCTATGTTTATGAATTCTTGGCCTAAATGTATATGTGCACCATGTACAGGCCTGGTCAGAAGAGAGAATCAGAACCCCTGGAACTAGAATAAAAGATGCTTATAAGCCACCACATAGGTGTTGTGAATCAAATCCAGGTCCTCTGCAAGAACAAGAGCTCTAAATCAGTGAGCCCTTTCTCCAGTTTCCGGTTAATTTATTAATATTTTTTTTCTTTCAGTTTCTCAAGTCAGAGTTTCTCTGTGTAATCCTGGCATTCCTAAACTCACTCTATTAAACCAGGCTGACCTCAAACTCAAGAGACCCGCCTGCCTCTGCCTCCCAAATGCTGGGACTAAAGATATGCATCATTATGCTCAGTTTAATTTTAATTTTTTATGGAGTACACCAGCATATTCCTTTAACCCAGGTTGGCCTGGGGTTCATTATGCAGCCAAGAATGACCTTAACCTCCGGATCCTCCTTGCCTCTACTACTGACAGATAGGTTTATCCAATGTATGCAGTTCTAGGGATCAACCCCAAACTTTCATGTATGCTACACAAGTACTCTAGCAACTGAGCCAAATTCATAGTTCCTATTAATTTTGTACTTTAACATATTAAATTCTTATAAGTTATGTATGGTACAGGAATAAACAGTTTATATATGGATGGTATCCACTGATCCAAAATGAGGTACACTCTTGCAGACAATGCTCAGGGAAGAGAAGAAAATTTGTTCCAGCCTTTAATGAAAGCCCAGGCGTTTGCTGGCTATAATGGTGCACACCTTTGATCCCAGTACTCTGGAGGCAGAGGCAGGTAGATCTCTTTGAGTTAGAGACTACCTTGGTCTACATTGTGAATTCCAGGACAGTCAGCTACATAGTGAGACCCTGTCTTGAAAAAAAAAATTTTTTTTATTATTTCTTTTACTATATATAAAAGGGTATATGTATAACAAAGGAGTCTATAATAGGGCATCAGATTCCATGGAACTGGAGTCACAAGCCATTGTGAACTGTGGGACAAGGGTATTGGGAACCTAACTAGAGTTCTCTGAAAAAGTAGGAGGTGCTTATAACTGCTAAGCCATGTCTCCAATCCCAGACATTCGTTTATACAATGCTTAATATATATCTACCCCAGCTTTGCCTTTCAGTTCTGTACCTATGTTAAGTGTCAAAAGTTCAAACAGTCTTAAGCACCTTTCAAATATACAAGTATTTCTAATGATGACTCAATAATAAATCTAAGAACAACCAGGAATTCTTCAAGCATTATTAGAAGTGCTATTTCATAGGACTTTCCTGTGTCTCACTCACTTCAACAATTTTCATGCCTAGTCGTTCTTCTTTAGAAACATGGTGATGAAACAGAGCCCAGCTGGGAAGAGTTCTTGCCTAGATATACAAAGTGTTATAAAAAAACAAAACCACCACCACCAACAACAACAGCAACAACTCCCCAAAAACCAGTGTGGTGTTTTGGGAATTGGTTCTAATGCGTTGTCCTATTTCTGCTCCCAAAAAGCCAAGCTTTCAGATCTGAGGGCTTCAAAGAATTGCTGTACAGCCACTGGCTGGGCAGGGAGACAGGGCGGGACTTTTAGACTGCTAAGGCAAAAGACCTAGGTGGCAGAGAGAAATCACCTCAACTCAGGGCAGAGGATCAGATTTTTTTTTCCCCAAAATATTTATTACATGTAAGTACACTGTAGCTGTTCAGACACACCAGAAGAGGGCATCAGATCCCATTACAGATGGTTGTGAGCCACCATGTGGTTGCTGGGATTTGAACTCAGGACCTCTGGAAGAGCAGTCAGTGCTCTTAACCACTGAGCCATCTCTCCAGCCCAGAGGATCAGATTTAAGAAGTCATCCAGCAATGCAGGTGGAAAGGGAATGCACTTTCTGGGGAGCCTCCTCCCCCACAAAGGAGGTAATGAGGTAGCAGAGATAGAGTTTAGAAGGTATTAAGCCAGGAATACTGGAGGGAAATGTATGCTGGCAGCAGGGAGGATTAGAAATGCCCAACCAGGGGTTGGGGGTTTAGCTCAGTGGTAGAGCGCTTGCCTTGCAAGCGCAAGGCCCTGGGTTCGGTCCCCAGCTCCGGGGGGGGGGGGGGGGGGGGGGGGGAATGCCCAACCATTAAGATAGTCAAGTCAAGACCAAGACCGGCAAGGGGGTGGGGAGGGGGGTGTGTGTGTTTCATTTGAGAATTCAAAGGGTTCTGTCAGGTGGGACCCACTGGAAGCATAAAGCAACAGTTTAACTAATTCACCATTACAGCGGTGGCCTAGAATCACAGCACTTGGGAAGGAGAAACATAAAGTTCAAGGTTATCTTAGGCTACAGGGTAAATTCTAGGTCAGCCTGGGCTATGGAAACAGTTTATAGAAATAGTAATCTAGGGGTTGGGGATTTAGCTCAGTGGTAGAGCGCTTGCCTAGGAAGCGCAAGGCCCTGGGTTCGATCCCCAGCTCCGAAAAAAAAAAAAAAAAAAAAAAAAGAAATAGTAATCTGGTCCAACAGATGCTAAGTATCCTGTAATTCATGAATCAATTTACCTAAAATGCTCAATGTTCCATTTGAGTAACGTTAAATCATAAAATAATATTTCTGAGGTCCTGAAGGGCCTTAACATAAAGGCACTTTATTGTGATTCTTCACAAATTAAGTTTTATCCCTTGTTTCTATATTTGCTTTCTGTGGTACCCAAACCCTCACATACATTAGACAAACACTCTACTACTGAGCTATATAGCTCCTGTGCAAGCCCTGAAGACCTGAGTTCAGTCCCCAGAACTCACATAAAAATGTAGATGCACTGGTGCTCCTACTCTAAGATGGGAGGAAAGACAAGACTGACTAGAGGAGACCGCCCAGCCTGAGAGAGGTGCACTGCACACAACCAAACCAAGAGACCTTGACACATACAAGAAGGTGAAAGTGACCTGCCCCTCACATGTTTAAAATTACTAACAAAGAGACGTTTACATTGAAATGTTAGCTATATGCTGGCCATAGTAGTACATACCTTTAATCTCAGCCCTGGAACTCAGGTGAACTACCTGCCTCTGAGAGCTGAGATTAAAGGCTAGGCTTCTTTTAAGTCTATTAATATACTGCATGTGAGCTTAGTGTACATACAATTAGAGGTCAGAGACCACCTCAGCTATGGGTCCCTGCCTTCCACCTGTTTGACTAGGGTCCCTTATTCACTGCTATGTATGACTGGCTACTTGTCCCTCAGGCTCCCAGGGATTCTCTTATCTCTGTCTCCCATCTCAGTGTATCACTGCAGGGAGAGATGTAAGTCCGACTCTATATGGGTTCTAGTGATCTAAATTCAAATGTAAGAGGTCCACCCACACTCACTGAGACCACCAAGTACTATGCCTTATCCCTGGGTTTTTGTTTCTTTTCCTCTTTTGGTATATATGTGAGGACAAAACCAGGACCCTGAGTATGCTGGGTGAAAGCTCTCTACTACTAAGCTACACCTACCAACCTCTTATACCTCTTTTATTAGAGTGGGGGGTGGGGTGAGGGTTGGGGGATTATAAAATTAGCCAATGGGCTGAAGAAATGGTTCAGTGTTTAAGAGGATTGTCTACTCTCCCAGAGAACTGTGGTCTGATTTCCAGCATTTACATGGCAGCTTACAACCACCTGTAACTCCTCTTCAAGCTGATCTGATGCCCTCTACTGGACCATGGGCACCAGACAACATACATGTAGTATATATAGGCAAAGCACTTATACACAAAAAATTAGAAAAAAAATTAGCTCCATGTGGTGGCACATGCCTTTAATCACAGCACTTGGCAAGCTAATCTCCTGAGTTCAAAGTCAGCCTGGTCCAATAGGGAGTTCCAGGACAGCCAAGGTTACACAGAAAAACCCTGTCTCAAAAAACATAAAAAATAAACAAAACAAAATGGCAAAAAAATTTAAGTTATAATAATAAAAAAAAGAAATTAACCGAGGTCATTCACCTGTATCTTAGGGGATGGAACAAGAATCTGGTCCCACGATATCTAGCTCCCAAGTCTGTGTTTCCAACCAATTCCTTAAACTACTCTTCAAAAGTAAAACCATTAAAGTATCAGCTCCATAATAGGGACAGTGTGTGGTCTGCTGCCTGTTTTGATTTTCATGACAGTATGTAAATGGAAAAAGACAGATTATGGCTCATGGACAAAGAAACCAAAGCTTTCTAATCTCTACAAAGTCTTAAAGACTGAAAAAGAAAGCACTTACTCAGAAAAGCCTTTCCACTTCAGCAGATACTCCACTTGCCCTTTAACCATGCGCCTGTCCAACACCTTTTCCACCACATACTCCTCCTCATCCTCTGATGAAGAGCTGTCGGCTGTCCTCTTGGTCTTCTTTCCCATGTTGGGTATGTGTTGGTCCACCTAAAGGAGTGCGGCCACCAGGTTCCTGAAAAGGGGGAAAGATGAAATGGTTTAATCTATCTGAGGGTTAAAATTGTCTCTTTGTGATGGAACAGAGGATATAACACCAGTGAGACACTTATCCTTCTCTTTGATCTACAATTATTATATGACAATGCTACAAATTTAACATGGGTCAATCCACACTTCTCTAACAACTTCTCTTCAGCTGGAGATCAAAATTATTAGATGGAATAATTGTTTCACTCTTTAATTTCATATTCCCAAAGAGCAAACAGCATGCATGTTACTCCTGACCATTTCTACATCTACTTGTGAGCCAGGAACTCAAAAAGAAATATGGAAAGCCTTCAATTAAAGAAACAAAGAATAAAAAAAATCTTTTTCCATCAAGGTGAATAAAAGACCCTTTCCCCCCAATGCACCTGAATTTAATTTTTCTATACTCTGAACTCTCAGGATACACACACACACATCCTGCTTGGGCCATCTCTCACATTTCCATTGAATTGGTACATTTCCCTTAAACAATTTGAGCCTGTCCTTTCAGATTATCTATCAGCTCACAGAAGCAAGGCTGACAGCTCAAACATACTAAGTCTTCTTTTTAGCAAGCTCAGTTGGGGATAAAAGGGAAGAGGGGCAGAGAAAAAAATTTCAGAATTACTCACTGGACTAGTCTGTAATTCCCAGAGCTCAACTAACCTAAATAGTTCAGGAGGTACCTTGTCTCTTAACTGAAGTTGACTTTGGGCCAAAGGAAGAGGAAGGAGAAGTCTGGCCCCAGACTCTGCATCAACATGAAGCCTCCTAAGAACACAGAGGACTTATTCATCAGCCTCAGGCCCCAGAAAAGCCACAGCAAGGCAGCACAAATGGAAACTGAGTTAAGCTCAGAAATATGCACATCAGGAGTGCTCACAGAGAATCTAGTTTTTAAAATTCCCACACTGTTGTTACCATAATCATTTTAAAATAATTCTTTAACAATGTTAAATGGCACCCATAGTCTGAATTACCAAGTAGCAAGAATTGATTCTCAGTTGACTCCATTGTTATTTTGCTATAATCTCTAAAGATATTTTTCAGAACATTCCCATCTTGGCCAGAAAGCCAATCTCAGAAATAAAAAGGGCAGCTAATCTTAAAATCATGTTCAAGTCAAAGAAGCAGAAGTTGTATTTAACAATTTATTTAAATTATTAATTTGTAAGAAATTATTACAAAAATAAAGTGTTGAAAATCCTACCTATAAAACTGGTTAGCAAATAGGTATGCCCGCCTCAAAAACTGCTTATATTAATTTCTGACCTATGGTAACTTTATTTGAGAAAGGCTTGGGGGAATGTAGTTAAGGGGTTTTGAAATAATCTTTCCATTTATTTAGAAGACTCATAAACATCAAAAAATATATAAGGTTTATTTAAAATAAACACAGCCTCCGACCTCACCACAGACAGGAAATGTCATATTCCAGGGAGAGTACCCCACCCCCACCCCCACTCACCTTGGAATTTCCGGGAGCTGAGCACTTTAGGTCAGAGCGCTGGGTTAAAACCAGCCCCATGTTGGAAGCATGCAGTTAAGCATTGTGGCTATGGCCTTCCCTGCCTCACCAGGAAAAAAAAAAAAAAAAAAAAAAAAAAAAAAAAACAACAAGGATTTACATATGTGTTCTTCAGTTTGAGGAAGAGAATTTTTTTCTTTATACCTTTATGTTGAAGAGAAGCCCTCAAAGTAGATCAATAGGGGTTCCCTACCTTACCTACCGGATCGCCCCAGTTCGTTCTTTCCCTCTGGGCTAACAGGAGGGGCCTCCCCTCCCAGGTCTGGGGCTTGGCGGGCTGGCAGCTCCCCCGCCCCCACCCAGCTGCCTGGGCGCCACTGCGCAGCTGTCCCAGTCCGTTGCCATGACAACTGGCAGCCGTACTAGACTAAGGGGGGGAGAGGCAAATGAAAAAGTTAAAAGGCTTAACTTTCCTTTTCACTGCAGACTGGGTGGAGAAGTTGGAAGGTATCTTCCCCTGGCCCCGAGGCTAAGGCTTTCAGAGCTCAAGGGAGTTAGGTTCTTTGTTTTAAAGTCCAAAATTTAGGCTTATTTCTCTAAAAGCGCTGTGAATTAATCAATAGCATTTTAGGACCACCTAACAGGATTATCGCTCACTGGAAGAAGGGGAAAAGCAAGATTAGGTACTACAACAGATCAGGACAATCAACCCTTTATCTAGAATCATTCGGGACAAAGGCTTTCCCATCATCTGTCCAGTTAATTAAAATTGCTTGAGGGGGAAAAGTAACAGGAAAGGGAGAGGGAAAATATTTTACTATGTAACATCTCTTGTTTGAGAGAATTACAACAGAACCCAAAGACTTTAAACAAACAATGACCAGGGATCAAGCTTTGTGATTTTGGGAGCTGATTATGGAAACCAGGGCATTATACTGTTGTTTTATTTAAAAAGCAAAACAACAAACCAAACAAACAAAAAACAAAGAGCCAGGATATGTTTGATAGAGCCAGGTACGGTGAGGTGGGAGGGGGTGCCTCTATGGGCCCAAGCTAAGGCATCCCTTCCCCCTGAGGTACCAGCCATATAGTATCAGCTAGAGTATGGAACAGAGTTTATTTAGGGCATGGGAAATGGAGTTGGGAAGGGAGTTGAGAGAGAGAGGCAGGGAGGGAGGGAAGGAGGGAGGGAGGGAGAGAGTGAGGAAAGGTCTGCCAGGAACAAGTGGAGGGAGGGGGAAAGGGAGAAAGTGGTCAGGGAGAGTATGAGAATAAGAGCAAGAGAGAGGAGGTGGCAAGCAGCCCCTATTATAGTTAGCAAGGCATACCTGGCTGTTGCCAGGTAACTGTGGGGAGGAGGAGCCTAGAAGAAATGCTAACCATACAGACTACTGAGCTACACCCCCATACCACCAAAGGAAAAAAAAAAGAAAAAGAAAAGAAAAAGAGGGCTGGAGAGATGGCTCAGTGGTTAAGAGCACTGACTGCTTTTCCAGAGGACCTGAGTTCAAATCCCAGCAACCACATGGTGGCTCACAACCATCTGTAATGAGAACTGATACCTTCTTCTGGTGTGTCTGAAGACAGGTACAGTGCACTCATATAAATAAAATAAATAAATCTTAAAAACAAAAAAGAAAAGAAAAGAAAAAGGAAAAAACCCTTTCAACTGAATTTACAGATGGGAAAAATTAGTTCCTTAGTTTAAAGGCGAGGGAGAACAAGTTGGCAACAGCCATCACAGTATTTATTAGTTATTCTTATAATGCTATAAAGCAGACTTTTAGTAATTAATATCCCAATATATTACTCATATATAAATCTTCATATTAATAATCCCTAATACCCAAGAAAAGAAGGGTATTATAATAATACCATAATAATAATAAAAGAGCAAAGACCATTAACAGGAAACACATCAGGAATTTAAGGTCGTACACAACTACATTGCCATGAGTTACAAGAGATCTAGTCTTAGAAAAAAAGAAAATCAGACACATATAGACATATATACAATGTCTTTTCACTTGGCTCTAATAAACATATTTGTTTCACATATCGGAATTTAAATTTTGTGGCTTCTTCAATGGGAGAGTAAAGAAAAGAGATAATCAAACAGTAAAGAACTACAGGAACTAGAGAGAGGAGTAACTCAACTAATTATGAACATTTACTGCTCTTGCAGAGGACCAGGGTTCAGTTCCCAGCATCCACAGAGTGGCTCACAACCACTTATAACTCTAATCCCATGGGATCTGAAACCCTCTTAAGGGTAACAGGCATGTATGTATGCAATCAAACACTTAAACATAAAAATTTTAAAAACTTTTTAAAAAGAAAAAAATAAAGAACTACAAGTCAGCAAACCACAGAGATACTGCACATCAACATTTATAGTAATGCTATCTACAACAAAAATATAGAACCAACCTAGGTGCCCAGCAACAGAGGGATGGATAAAGTAAATGCATACATACCCTATGAAATCTTTTTCAGACATAAAGAAGAAAATACATCAGTTGCAGGAAAGCAGATGTATATGGAGATAATCATATCGAAAGAAGCCAGTCTCAAAGATAAATATAGTATGTTCTCTCAATAGTAGCTCCTACTTCATAGATAGATACAAAATCATGTATGTAGAACTAAAACTGTGTAGGGGTAAAGAGGAACTACAGAGGGATGAGAAATGGGAGGATAGGAGTGGGTGGGGTAGGGAACTATGTTCAATATATAATACATATCTATATAAAAACTTTACAAAAGAAAAGAAAGCCAGGAGGGCATGGTGGTTCATACCTTTACTCTCAGTACAGGAGACAGAGGCAGGTGGATATCTACATTTATGGCCAGTGTGGGTGGGAGAGAGGTACTTTTGAGTAGAGAATGGCGGTAATTTTGGCTATCATACCAAAGTCAGATTATGAGAGTTTTTATGGTACTAGATTTATTGAACCAAGCACATTGAACACTGCTGGGCAAGTGCTCTACCAATGTACAATCTCTCTAGTCCATTTAGTTATTTTTATTCAGAGAAATGGTCTCATCGAGTTAACCCAAGAAGTCCTTAAACTTACAATCTCCTGCCTCAGCTTCCTGAATCAAGCAATGCTTGCCACTATGATTAAAAAAAAAAATTAAAAAAAAAATCACTAGAGAATTTCTCAAAGTTCAGAAACTTATGGACTTTTGCACCTCCCCCCCTTTCTTTAAAGGACAGCTTCTCTGTTTCCCTGGTTGTCTTGCAACTCACTAATTCTCATTGTCTCTCATTCTCCCCTCCCCCCCATAGGGTTTCTTTGTGTAGAGTCAGGCTGGCCTCGAACTCACAGAGCTCTACCTGCCTCCTGAGTGCTGGAATTAAAGATGTGTACCACCACCACCCCGGGGAACTAACAACTTAAACCAGACTGGTCTTGAACTCATAGATCTATATCTGTATGTTTTCTGTTTCTGCATCCTGAGGTGATGGAATTAGAGGTGTGTACCACTATGTCCCGCACTATCACAGCTTTTCAAATTAAAAAAAGATACAAGTGTATATACACACTATACATTAATAGTGCATACTATATACTATACATATACTATATATCATACTATATACAATATATACATATCATATATTCTATAGTATATTATGTGCTACATAGTATATACTATAATATATATATATATATATACTATGTACCATATTCTCTACACACACACACACACACACACACACACACACATGCACACATGCACGCACGCACAGTGTTTGGTTGCCTGCATGCCATAATGTTTATATGGAGATAAAAGGACACACTTTGGGAATTGGCTGATACTCTTCCTCTTCCTCTGTTGAGTTCCAGACACTGAATAGATTATCAGGCTTGACAGCAAGCATCTTTACTCACCAAGCCGTTTCCCCAGTCAATGTACCAGTGCTCTGCTACCAACATCAGAAGGTAAAAAGAGAATTATCACAAGCTGGAGGCCCATCTGGGCTATAATAAGAAGACAAATATAAAAATAAACTGAGGTCTGGAAAGGTGGCTCAGTAGTTAGGAGAGCTTGCTACTCTTCCAGAGGACCCTCAGCATCCATGTCAGGTGGCTTACAACTATTTGTAATTCTATCTTCAGGGGATCTGATACCTTCTTCTGGTTTCTACGTGCACTGCATATGTGCATGCACAGGCACGCACATATACACACACCCCGAAAAACAAAATCCCCCAAACTCTGAGACAGGATCTATGTAGCTCTGGCTGTCCTGGAACTCTGTATAGACCAGGCTAGCCTCAAACTCAGAGATCCACCTGCTTCTGCTTCCCTAGTGCTGGGATTAGAGAGGTATATCCCTATGCCTGGCCTCATCTTTTTCTTTAATTAAAGAATATAAAAATATAACCAGAGAAAATAAAATATGGTCAAAGTAGTAATTTACCAGGTAAATTACTCTTGAGCAAATAACCTTTATATTAAACCTCAGCATAACTGAAACGGAACAAACAGCTGGAGCAGCAGCAAAGGCCTATCTATAATCCCAGCACTTGAAGAGGTAGAGCTGGGCCAGGTGGACTCACTGTTAAAAGCCAACCTGGTTTACACAGTGAATTCCACACCTATATAGTAAGATCTTGTTTCAAGAAAAAAAAAAAAAAAAAAAAGAAGAAGCCAGGGCTGCATAGACAGCTTAGCACTGACAAGCACTGGCTGTTCTTCCAGAGTACCAGAATTGATTCCCAGCACCCACTGGTGGCTTTACAACTGTTTGTAACTCTAATCCCAGAGGATCTGACAACTTCGTTTGATTTCGACTAGCACAATTGACCTGGAGTACACAAGCATACACACAAGCAAAACACCCATACCCATAAAATAAAAATAAATTAAAAATCTAAAGTAATAGGTCCTCATGGCATACCCACTAGGGAAATGGCTGGATTTATATTGAAAGAGCTATATTATAAAAGAGCTATGCAAGCCTTGATCCCTGGATCCCACACAAAGGTGGAAAAGAGAACATTGACACTCAAGGTTGTTGTACTGGCTGGTTTTGTGTATCAACTTGACACAAACTGGAGTTATCACAGAGAAAGGAATTTCAATTGAGAAAATGCCTGCATGAGAACCAGCTGTAAAGGCATTTTCTCAACTAGTGATCAAGGGGGCAGGACCCAGCCCATTGTGGGTGGTGCTGTCCCTGGGCTGGTAGTCTTGGGTTCTATTAGAGAGCAGGCTGAGCAAGTAAGTAAGTTAACATCTCTCCATGACCTCTGCATCAGCTCCTGCTTCCTGACCTGCTTGAGTTCCAGTCCTGACTTGCTTTGGAGATGAAAAGCAACATGAAAGTGTAAGCTGAATAAACCCTTTCCTCCACAACTTACTTCTTGGTCATTGATGTTTGTGCAGGAATAGAAACCCTGACTAAGACAAATTGGTACCAGAAATGGGGTATTCTTGTGACAACCTGACCGTGTTTTGGGAAGAACTGTGAAAGGACTTTGGAACTTTGAGCTAGAAGAGCTATTGGGATGTTAAGAGCTTCTGTGGAAGCTTGGAAGATAATGTTGAAAACAGTGCAGAAGATGGAGACCTGGATTGTGAAATTTCAGAGGAAAGATTAAAGACTCTTATCAGGGCTGTTGCTATTTTGATTGTGAAGATGTTGTGGCTTTGGTCAGCTGGGGCTGAAGAATCAGCTGTGATTAACAAGATACCAGAACTGCAAATCAAAACCTTTGCATTTCTGGGACGATTGATACTGGTCAGCTGGGGCTAAGAAATTGGTGTTAAGAAGAAACCAGCTGGGGCTGGGGATTTAGCTCAGTGGTAGAGCGCTTACCTAGGAAGCGCAAGGCCCTGGGTTTGGTCCCCAGCTCCGAAAAAAAGAACCAAAAAAAAAAAAAAGAAGAAGAAGAAACCAGCTCACTGAGGTGAAATCTTTTTTTTTTTTTTTAGATTTATTTATTTATTATATAAGTACACTATAGCTGTCTTCAGACACACCAGAAGAGGGCATCGGATCTCATTACAGAGGGCTGTGAGCCACCATGCGGTTGCTGGGATTTGAACTCAGGACCTCTGGAAGAGCAGTCAGTGCTCTTAACCACTGAGCCATCTCTCCAGCCCACTGAGGCTGTGTTCCAGAGGTAGACAAGGTTGTACCTTGTGCTGTGCGTGGCTGGACTTGGTAGTGTGTAAGAGTCACCTAGGTGGTACTAGTTTTGAAGGAATGAAGGAGGCATGAAGAGCAGCTGAGGCTGGGCACTGTGAGAGGCCATGGAAGGCCATTGGTGAAGGTGCAGCCTCAGTTGCAACTGATGGCCCAGGACTGAAGGGGTCATGCAAAGGAGTTGAGACTTGGTACCATTTAGAGAGCCTGTGAGAGGCTATTGGTGAAGCCTAGTTGCAGTGGAAGACAGCAGTGTTTTGGAGATGCCAGTAGCATGAGATGAGCACCAAGAGCAGCAGCAGCAGCAGTGGAGTACAGGCATCTGGAGCCTAGAAAACAACGTGTGTGCTACAAAGGGCAGTGCTGGAGAAGTGACCCAAGCCCTTAAAGGAGCCTAGAAGATCATGAGTGGATCCCAGACATTGGACAGTTGAAGTTTCATTTTGCTTTTGATTGTGACTGTGCCCTGATATTTTTTTCCCTCTTAAAGGAAGAAAGTATTTTAGTATAGTCTACAGTTAAGAGACTTTGAATTTTAAAGACTTTCAATTTTAAAAGATATTGGATATTTTAAATGGATTGATCTTTTAATATGTAAAGACTGTGGAACTCAAAGTTATTTAGATCTTGGGGATGAATAAGAAAGTAAAGGCTGAGGCTTAAAGCGATGTGTTTGTGTGTCAAGTTGACAAGGGGTCAATTGAACTGGCTAGTTTTGTGTGTCAACTTGACACAAGCTGGAGTTATCACAGAGAAAGGAAGTTTCAATTGAGAAAATGCCTCCATGAGACCCAGCTGTAAGGCATTTTCTCAACTAGTATTCAACGAAGAAGGACCCAGCCCATTGTGGGTAATGCTGTCCCTGGGCTAGTAGTCTTGGGTTCTATAAGAAAGCAAGTTGAGCAAGCCAGGGGAAGTAAGCCAGTAAGTAACATCCCTCCATGGCCTCTGCATCAGCTCCTGCTTCCTGACCTGCTTGAGTTCCAGTCCTGACTTCCTTTGGTGATGAACAGCCATGTGGAAGTGTAAGCTGAGTAAACCCTTTCCTCCCCAACTTGCTTCTTGGTCATGCTTATGCAGGAATAAAAACCCTAACATAGTTGTCTTCTGGCCTCTACTCCTTGCCATGGTGTAAATACCCTGCTACGAAGTATGCTCATGTGTATGTGCACAAAACAACAAAGGACAAAATATTCTCATCATTTTTACCCTTATAAAACAACAGGAGGGGTTAGGGATTTAGTTCAGCGGTAGAGTGCTTGCCTAGCAAGCATAAGGCTCTAGGTTCGGTCCCCAGCTCCGGGGTGGGGGTGTGGGGGGGGAACAATAGGAAATAAAAAGGTTCAGATCTATTAACTCCTTTCTATCTGTAAGAGCAGCCTGAAAGGGCTTGTGAATCAAGGTCCCTTTTTCTATGGGAAATGGGTTTTCTAACAGCTGACAAATCAAATTGGGCCTGATGCCAGGAGTCAGAGTCCAACCATAATATTCTTTAAAGAATGGCATACAAGTGTATTATAAATCTCCTGGATGGTCACAGATCAGAAGCTGGCAAGGATGACGACATAGTTCTGATGGAATGTGTCTTATCTTAACCTTGAAGTTACAGATCTGCTCAGGAACTGCAGTTAGAAATGAGAAATGCACTCAGACATGGGAGGGGACATAATTCTCTTTTAGACAGTGCGACCCAGTGTATTAGGGTCAAATGAAACACAAAGCCAGATGGACAATTTAAGGCTCGTCCCTGTACCAGATGAAGCATCGAGACTGGTGGATCAAACTGAGCCTGGGAAGGAGCATTCGAGTATGAGAAATGATATAGCTGGCAGGTGATGGAGTGATTACAGCAGAATCCTGATACTATGGCAAAGGAAGAGAGGACAAGTAACCTTATCCTTATGGAAATCTTCATGGGAAGAGCTAAGGAACTTCTCAGGTTTCTAGAGAGCCTTTTTAAGCAAAACAGCTTTCAGTTGTCTCTTAAATACTAATGGAGTATACACCATAGCCTGTAGCAACTAGAGCCCATAGGGCTAAGAAAAGATCAGTACCAACAGATCTTCCTATAAATGACATAAGACAACTTCACCTTATAGTGTCCTCAGCCAGGAACATGGATAGAAACCAGTCTTGGAAAAGCAGCAAAGAACTTTGTGGTCGGGCAGTCAGACCCACATTCCAAACCACTGACAAAGGATTATTTAAAGGATGAATCTTCAAAAAACAAAGTGGTGTGTGTGTGTGTGTGTGTGTGTGTGTGTGTGTGTGTGTGTTGGGGGGAGGATTGCAGAAAGAAGATAAGGGATGCCAGACAATAGTACACAAGCCTTTAATTCCAGCATTGGGAAGGCAGAGGCAGGCCATTCACTGTGATTTCCAGGACAGCCAGAGCTACACAAAGAACCCTGAGGGGATGGGGACAAAATTCTAGACTAAAGAAAAGAGCATTTAGGGGCTGGGGATTTAGCTCAGTGGTAGAGCGCTTACCTAGGAAGCGCAAGGCCCTGGGTTCGGTCCCCAGCCCCCCCCCCCAAAAAAAAGAATACTGACTGCTCTTGCCAAGGTCCTGAGTTCAATTCCCAGCAACCTCATAGTGGCTCACAACCATTTGTAATGGGATCTGATGCTCTTTTCTGGTGTGTCTGAAGACAGTGACAGTGTAGTCACATACATAAAAATAGATAAAAATCTTTAAAAAAAAAAAAAAGTCCCTGTCAATCCAGAATAATAGGTATAGTGGCTAACTATTAGCATTAAGCAATTACTGAGTGAAACTCCCCACAAAGTCCTGGTCTGCTGGTCTGCTCTAGTCTTAAATGATCATGGCATAGCAAGCATTTTTTTTTTAAATTACCAATTAAATAAACAAAGCAATATGGATAACTAACTGGTAAGCACTTCACTGAATTACCAAGTTATTTGGTAGTAGTATCCAGATGCATAATCAATGAATTCTCCATTTTTGGATCCCAGTAAGAATCCGTAAGCCAGCCAGGTGATGGTGCACACCTTTTATCCCAGCATTCAGGAGGCAGAGGCAGGTCAATCTGTTTAAGACCAGTCTGGTTTACAAACCGACTTCCAGGAAAACAGCCAGAGTTGCTAACAGAGAAACCTTGGCTTGACACAAAACAAAACAGCAGCAAAAATTCTCCAGACAGCAAGCTCTGGCTAAAAAAGGGAAGGGAAAAACATGTGCAAATCTCCCTCTTATCACACAAATTAAATGCTATTGATCAAAGGCTTCATATGACCCAGGCTCCCTCCCCTCTATCTTCCCTCCCCTGACAGGTTCTCTCTCTATATAATCAATTATGTTGTCCTCCAACTTACAGTAACCCTCCTGCCTCTGCCTCCCTAGTTCTGGGATTACTGGCACATACCACTATACTCAAAGAAAAATTTAAATTTCTTCTCAAGACCCTTGAAGAAAGACACCAGTTCAGGGTTGCTGGGCATTGTAGTGCTGCCTCCAGCCCTCCAGTACTTCTCAGGAGGGTGCAGCAGAAGCAAGAGGCCAGCCTGGCCATAGAAAAGATCTTGTCTCAAAGACTAAAACTAGAACAAACTGGGCTCAAGAGATGGCTCAGCGGTTAAGAGCACTGAGTGCTCTTCCAGAGGTCCTGAGTTCAATTCCCAGCAACCACATGGTGGCTCACAACCATCTGTAATGGGATCTGATGTTCTCTTCTGGTGTGTCTGAAGACAGCAACACTGTCTCATACATTTCATACATAAAATAAGTAAGTCTTAAAAAACCTAGAACAAACTTTGTAGGATATGGGAAGCTTCAATTGTTAGTAACAGTCCTAACTTCTAGGAGTGTTCTATGCAATCACAGCAAATAAACAGATACAGTCAAACTTACAGAACCACTTTAATCTATTCACGTCTTTTGTTCCTCATGAATATTAAAGTATCAATGATCTCAGGTATGTAACACAAACAATGTAAAGACACTTTCTTGCACTGGATCTATAATTTCTAAAGATTGGGTCATGTAGCATATTAACAAGAACACAGCACAGCTGCACACTATAGCTGTCCAGGTGTCTGTTTCAGGTTTTGTGACATGGGGCCGATAACTAACACCCCCCACCTACACTTGTGCATATGAACACCCAATTCAGGAGAAGTCAAAGCTTTTAAAGTATCTATGTAAGAGACTCAATTAGGAAAGAGTTGAGAAGGATTAACTGTGGCCACTAACAGACCTATCATTAATAAGCCTCACACAGGAAACACAAACTTTATTACTCTACAGAGTAATACAGAAAAGTGTGTTCCCTGAGGCTAGCAGTTACAATTCATACTTTAAAAACCAGACTAAGTGGTTGAGAGTGGAGCCTGTAGTAAAGGGAATGGTTTTTTGTTTTGTTTTATTGTTTATTTTCTATGTATACAGAGTCCTTCCTCCATGAATACCTGCCGGTCAGAAGAAGGCACCAGATCCCATTACAGATGGCTGTGAGCCACCATGTAGTTGCTGGGAATTGAACTCAGGACCTCTGGAAGTGCAGTCAGTGCTCTTAACCACTGAATCATCTCAAATCCTGTAAGGGGAATGTTTAACATGTATGTGCAAAGCTCTGAGTACAATTACTAGAATATTTCCCAAAAATGAAACACTAAGGCACAGTTTCAACCAACTAATAACTACATTGAGGCTGGGTACTATTGATTCTATAAATAAAGCCTCCTGCTACAATTAACAAAAAAGTAAAGAATCTTTATTTGATTTTTGGTTTTGAGACAAGGCCTCATTCTGACTAGTACCTTAGATGGACAACAATCTTCCTGCCTGTTTTCAGAGCACTGGGATTACAGATGTTACCCAGTTTCCCTTCTTTTTTTAGATTATATGACAGACCTTGTTAAAGGCCATTCTATATTTCCATTTGAATGTTTGTGCCCCATCCCTAACTCTAACCGTTCTCTAAAAGACAGTACTACTGTGGCTGGCCCAGAGAGCAATGACAGACTCCCTCTATGTGCCACCCAAAGGTGTGTGCTACACACCCAGTTGACCACTCTCTTAAACAAAGGAGAGCTGGGGATTAATAAAGATGTAGTAAGGGCTGGAGAGATGGCTCAGCAGTTAAGAGTACTATCTGCTCTTCCCGAGGTCCTGAGTTCAATTCCCAACAACCACATGGTGGCTTACAACCATCTGTAATGGGATCTGATGCTCTCTTCTGGTGTGTCTGAAGACAGCCACAGTGCACTCACATACATAAAATAAATCTTCAAGAAAAAAAAAAAAGATGTATTAAGGCAGGTGGTGGTGGCACCTCGATCTCTGAGAGTTTGAGAACAGCAAGGGCTACACTGAGAAGTCCTGTCTCAAAAAAGGAAAAAATAGAAGGAAGAAGCAAGCAAGCAGCACAGGAGGTATGAGTAAGACATTACCAAGATTGGGTATGGGTTCTTCAAGAGGTAGTGGCCCTGACCACTATTATTTTATATAAATGAATGTGGACTATAGAACTCAATTCTCAGAACTGTTTGACATGTCAGTCTGATAAACTAGTATGCCTAGCAACTGCATACAAATTCTTATATTTCAAAATAAGGCTACTTGAATATTTCTCCCTTTCCCATTAAAATCTACTGAATTTCTCCTCTTAAGTTGTCATAAAATCTAGTTAAGGTGCTGGTAAATTAACCACTGGGCACATACTATATACCGAGCTGTTCCAAGATTTATAAGAAAGTAGAACTCGGCATCATTATTGGAAAATGTCTTCCAGATGGTGCTTCCTAAAAACTCTACCACCTCTGGAATGTCCTAACTCATCTTAAGACCCTACTCTCAAGTGGGTGTTAAACACACACACACATACCCTGTGATTTCATCATAAACAAATCTTTAAAAATATGGGTAAATTACCATGAATTTATACACACCACTTGGGCAGATTATCCTCATAAAATATAGACGCTGGAGCCAGGTGTGGTGGTGCATACCTTTAATCCCAGCATTCTGGAGGTAAGGCAGATAGATCTTTTTGAGTGTGAGGTCAGCCTAGCCTATACAGTGAGTTCCAATTCAAAACAATGGAAGATAATTTAAAAGAGAAATTAAATGTTCCTCTACCTAAATAAAACTGACATGAAAGACTTTTCAAACATCAGCCATAAAATTCAAGTCTTTACCTGGCATTGTTTACAGATTTTATAGTTCAATAGCTCAGGGCTTCAGGTCATTAGCATATACTAAGTCAGGAAATTTTGATTCGCCTAATACTGTGTTTGGTAATGGCATTCAGTAGACATAAAAATTAACCTATATAACCATAATTAAAAATATTACTAATTTAACTGTTGAGATGATTTATTTAAGTCAATATACCACAATCTGACTAATTGTATATTAATTACATGCTGAAAAGAAAGACATTTTTACATGATTAAAATAAAGTAAGAAACATCTCAGAATGTAAACTTCAGGGACTAAAGAGAGCTTTCCTCAGCCAATGGCACAGCTCTGTGCTTTTCGGTCACCTTGGCATATGTGCAACATGAATTACATTGAAGTCAGACCCTACAATTTAGATGAATAAAATCAAGCCAGTATTGAATTTTTCCCATTCCATACAAGGGTATCCTTGGTAGCTTCTGGGCCATCTATTATGATCCTGACCAATTTTGCTTTGTGGCAATTTAAAAGCTGTTAAAAAAAATACATAATGGGTGATGACAGAAGAAACAAACCCATACCAGAAGTTATTGAACCTTGCAGGTCTTAGCAAGTGTCTCTATTGACATTTAAGTGTGAGTTACTATGGCACAATATAATAAAAGTGTGTTCCACACTTCAAATATATTGATAGTTAAATGCACAGAAAGGCCATCATCAGATAAATGGCTAAGGGGATGGCTGATCTCAGACCACCCAGCTCTTCAAGTGTTTTGATGTGTTAATATTTAAGCCAAGTAAGAATTTTTTTTTTTGTCCAGTTTCCAACCACATTCCCAATTCAAATCCTGTGCCAAAAAGATGATTAATATAGTCATTCTGTTCCTTTTCTAAAACTGTTTAGCTGGGCTCTGGGATATTTGTTGTGAGCCCACTAAGTGTCAAACACCACATGGCCACTAAATCTACCGTCTTCAGCCTATGGGCTGGAAACTTAGTTTCTCCTTGGTTAAGTCAGTGTTCCATAAAGGTTTTGATAAAAACAAAACAAAAAGAACAACAAAAAACAAAATCAAAAACCAAATGAGGGGCTGGAAGAGATGACTTAGCAGTTAAGAGCAATGGCTGCTCTACCAGAGGACCTGGGTTTGATTCCCAGCACCCACATTATAGCTCTCAATTGTCTTGAACTCTTGTTCCAGGGGATCCGACATCCTCACATTGATATACATGAAGTCAAATTACCAATGTACATAAAATAAAAATAAAACAACAACAAACTGAATGAGCAAAAGAGGACTACATGGGCTTTGGAAGCAGCCAAACTTCATCTGCTGAGGGTTAGTGCCTGTGAGGCATGCAGAAGGCTGAGAGTTCAACATCCAATACTACAAAGCCAATCCAAAAGATCAAAAAGGCGGCATGGTCGACAACCTCATGGCACTCACAGGCTGAAGCAGAAGGATCACTGAAAGCTCAAGTCAAACTAGACTACATACTAAGTTCCATTAAGGCCTTAAGCTACGATTTAAGTGTCCCAAAATTAAAGTAAGGGAAGGCTACTTAAGAGGTAACATTACAGCTGTAATTGGTTCAGCTGTTAAGAGCAGCTGCTTGCTGCTCTTGCAGAAGACCTGGTTAGGTTTCCAGCACCTAGCAGTTCACAGATGAAGACTGATAGATTATAACAAGTCACAGTGTGTGTTCCCTCATATTCTCTTCTAACATCCACAGGCACCACCAGGCAAGCATGTGGCACATATACAGTCTGTATAGGTATGTTTGTGTTGGGGCACATTTGTGCCACAGCATGCCCACGGAGGTCAAAGTACAACTTGGAGAAGTTAGTTTTCTCCATCATGTAGGTTCTGGCATGGACTCCAGACCACCAGGTTGACCTTGAGTAAGCATCCATCCCCAATAAAGCAACTTAAAAAGCGGTAACAAAGTATCATTACTAGAGGTAGAGTGCTTGGACTGAAGGCCTTGTCACCATACCTGACCCAAGCACATCTCTTTAATACTGGAAAGAAGACTGCAGTGAGTAGACATGGATCCTAGCTGTATCAACGATCAAAGATGAAACAGAATAGCTCGCTTAACCTTAAATGTTAATCAATGCCCTAATTATTTATTTCATAGGTCTGCTGTGGGAGAAAAAGACAAAACAATTTGGGCACAGGGGTTTCATTAGACAAGGAAAACAGATGCATCACTTTCAGTTTCTCTTTTCCCGGTTGAAAAGTGAAAGATGTCTGGCTAGAGACTCATTTTGTAGACTAGGCTGGTCTCTAACTTGCAGCAATCCTGCTGACTCTGCCTCCCAGATGATAGGGTTAGAGAAGCACCAAACCAGGCTTTTTAATGTTTATTACTTTTCCAAGGTCTATAGGAACAACTGAGACATCAATTCTTTTGTTCCAAATTAGTTATTTATGTGTTCTACTCTTTTTGATTTATCACTCTTACTATTCTCAAGTAACTTCCAGTTTGGTTTTCCTACTTCTGTCTTTTGAGATACTCTCACTATTAGCTCAGGCTGTGCTTGAATTCATGTGGTCCTCCTACCTCTGCCTTTCAAATTCTTTGTTGTTCGGGGTTGGTGCTGAAGGTCAGCACCTTGCATAAGCTAAATTTTGAGCTACATCCCAGTTGTTTGACCCTTGAGTAACTTTGATGTTGTTTGGAGACTTCCTAGATGTCTTACTAATTTCTAATCCAGTTGCACTAAGATCAGAAAAAACTTTATATAATAGCAGCCTTTTGAATGAGACTTATATTCCATACCAGTTGAAAACATTTTGCTGTTGTGTAAACTATTCTACAGATGTCAATGTCAGACTGGCTGATAATACTGTCTTCCACTTCAATACTTTTCTACATTTGTTTTTATCAATTAGTTAAATCTCCAAATATAATCACAGAAGTTTGCTATTTCTCATGTACCTTTTCTCCTTCATGCATTATAAGACCCCTTCCACTGTGAGGCTGAGGATCAAACCCTGGGCCTAATGCATTCTAGGCCAACACTCTATCACTGAACTGTATCCCCAGCCCCTGAAGCTTTTATTATTAGCTGTATAAACACAAGATTTTTATGTCCTCTTGATGAATGGATTCTTTAATTAACTAACTTGCTGTTATTTGCCCAATCTATCTCATAGGTCTGTTATGGAAAAAGAACAAGAGAGCACTTTGGAAATAGAGGCAAAAGTTTAACAATAAAGGAAGCTAAAAAATAACTTTAATGAATTTTCTGAATTATCTTTAATTTTATCTCTGCTGTCTCCAACTACTCAAATAAAAGAGGTTTACTATGTCTTATCAGATCTTTAGACATAATTTACTGTTAAAAGATACTGAACAAATTAGCGGTATATCACCCTCCATAGCGCTGTACAAGTGAGTCTTAATGATTTAGGGATGAGAACAAGGCACACTAAGTTCAAGGATTTGCTTCAGAAACCAAAGTTAAGATTTCCCAGCTTGTTAGCTGACCTCTTTAGTACAGGGCATTTTATTCCAACATAATTATACCTGTTGGCTCAGATGCAAATGTGCTGTACTCTGAGGAATGTAGATTACAATCAGGGAGTACTTGAATTCAATGTGCTCCCCTTGGCTCCATGGAGAAGACAGGAGTACTATTTGTTATGACTGACCTTGAAACAATCTTTCAATCTCATGTATTAGCCATGAAGCATAATACAACACACACTCAGAAAACCTGTAAATTAAAACTGCACATGGAGCTCTTTGTTCCATCTATGACCTATTTTAGGGTACAAAAAAAATGTGTCAGTACTTAATTCTGAAGAAGTACTTATTACTGGAAAGGGAAGTTCAGAATATATGGCTCCCAATTGGCCAACTCACTACACTTTTTAAAAAGAAGTTATGCATATATTTAAGTACAGGTTTGCCTATCTATATTAATAGCCCAAGGAGTTAATCAACCAGCAATCAAGTATTTGCCTCTCAAGTTCTAGGCAAAATGACACAGGGCTATAATGGTCAAATGTTAGAATTATTGTTATTGTTGAGAATATATAACTTTAGTTGGCCTGAAACTGGTGTATATATAGACAAGGCTGAGAAATTCCCCTGGCTCTGCCTCCCAACTGCAGGAATTAAAAGGCATTCAGCACCAGACTCTGCTTAATTTGTATTGTTAGTTATTGGCACTAAAAAAATAAATAAATAAATAAATAAAATAAAAAAAGTTCAAGGTCAGCCCCATCTACAAAGACAGTTCAAAAATAGCCAGGATTAACAGAGAAACTGTCTTGATTGATAAATAAATAAATAAATAAATAAATAAATAAATAAATAAATAAGCAAGCAAGCAAGCATTCCCATAGCTAGCTTTGGGAATGAGCTCAAGGTCTGCCTGTGTACTTAGTTACTAGTTTCAAAATTAAATTCAGGGGTTGGGGATTTAGCTCAGTGATAGAGCGCTTGCCTAGGAAGCGCAAGGCCCTGGGTTCGGTGGTCCCCAGCTCTGAAAAAAAGAACCAAAAAAAAAAAAAAATTAAATTCAACGACGAATGGTGACTCACATCTTTTAACCTCAGTACTCATGGATTGCTGAGTTGGAGGCCAGCTTGATCTATTTAGCAAGTTCTAGAATGTCCAGAGCTACATAATAGAGTCCCTGCCTCAAAAATAAATAAATGAAGTCACGTTTTGTGGACTGGACAGATAGCTTAGTGATTTCTAAAAGTGTTAGCTGCAATCTGGGCAGTGGTGATCTATGCCTTCAGTCCCAGCATTCAGAAGAGGAGGCAGGCAGATGTTTGTTGTGAAGTCACCCTGGTCTACAGAGTTGAGTTCCAGGACACGCAAGACTACATAGAAAAAAAATCCCTGTTTGGAAAAAATAACCAGAGAGACAGAAACAGACCCACATAAAGAGATTCACATATGAAATATACACATGTAGGCAAAATACTCAGACATATCAATTAGTCTAAAAAAGTTTACAATTCTTTAGAAAAAAGATCCAGGTTTCTGAGTTTTATATTTTTCATTTGTCTTCCATTTTTTAAAATAATCCTTTTTTTTTAATTAGATGAAATTTATTGGGTAACAGTCCCCAGGGCTCACTGAAAAGATTCATACCCTAATCCTATGAATTTGTGAATATTACCTTACATAGCAATGTTATTAAAAGATGAGAAGAGGGGTTGGGGATTTAGCTCACTGGTAGAGCACTTGCCTAGCAAGCGCAAGGCCCTTGGTTCAGTCCCCAGCTCCGGGGGGAAAAAAAAAAAAAAAAAAGACAAAAGACAAAAGATGAGAAGAAATTTACCCCGATTACCCCAGCAGGCCTTAAGTACAATCACATTCATCTTTATAAGAAATAAAATGAGTTCCCAGCACGCAAAGAACAGAATGTGAAACAGCAAAGGAACCTCATGCCATAAGCCATCAGAAGCCGGTATGTACAAGAGGTTAGAGACAGGGGTTGGGGATTTAGCTCAGCGGTAGAGCGCTTGCCTAGCGAGCGCAAGGCCCTAGGTTCGGTCCCCAGCTCTGAAAAAAAGAAAAAAAAAAAAAAAAAAAAAAAAGAAAGAAAAAAAGAGGTTCAAGACATTGAATGCAGATTTCCAGCCTCTAGAATCCTCTGTAGTGTGCTGTTATAGAAGCTACAAAAAGCTAGTAAGTGCAGGAAATAAATCTTTAAAGATCAGTAACTGGGGGCTGTGGTATATATTGAACAGGGAATGTGTTCAGCATGTTCCAATCTCTGCATTCTGCCTCCAGCACCCAATTAGAACACAAAGATAAGAAGTGTGCTTCAAATAATCCCCCAAAAATGTCTAAGACTTTCCATTTTTGTTTTGAGAATCTATGTAGGCCAGGCTGACCCTGAACTCACAGATCTGATTTGACTGATTCGCAAATTCCAGGACTAAAGGTGTGGGATACCACATCTAGCCTGACTCTTTGTCTTTTTTTTTCTAAAGATTTATTAATTTATTATATACAAGTACACTGTCACTGTCTTCAGACACACCAGAAGAAGGCATCAGATCTCATTCAAGATGGTTGTGAGCCACCATGTGGTTGCTGGATTTGAACTCAGGACCTCTGGAAGAGCAGTCAGTGCTCTTAACCGCTGAGCCATCTCTCCAGCCCCTTTTGTCCCATTTTTAACACAGTGTTTCACTATGTAGCTGTGGCTATCCTGAAACACACTATATAGACCAGGCTGGCCTCAAACTCAAGATATCTGTCCGCCTTTTCCTCCTGAGTGCTGGGAGTAAAGGTATATGCCTCTATGACCAACTTAAAACTTTTCAGACAGAATTTCACTATGCTGACAAGGCTGGCTTCCCTGGCTCCAAATTCAAAATTCCACCTGCTTCTTCCTCACAGTGTAGTATGCCGTGTTGTATAAAACCCTTCATCCTTCATATCAATGGGTAAATATTTTTTTAAAAAAAATACGTGATACAGCCAGGTGTAGTGGCACATGCCTTTAATCCTAGCACTTGGGAGGCAGAGGCAGTCAGAGCTCTCTGTGATTTCCAGACCGGCCAGGGTTACATGGTTAAGACATTGTCTCAAAATACAAAATACAATTTGTTCAAAATAAACCTACAGGCCTAAGACAAACTCTAAGAGGGTTAATATTTTCATAGTTGCTAACAAGAACAGTGTAGATTTTTCCACAAACAGATAGTAGGTTGAGCTCCTGGACAGACTAAACATAGGCACAGTTGTCACTGTGGGTGTTCTGCCAGCACAAGTGTAAAGTTGTCCTCAGAAATGAATATGTGGCTTCAAGTGCCTTACAGAATCCCACAAACTCATAGCTTGTACTACATATTAGCCAACTCTTCCCAAATCACCTAGGTTCTTTTCAAAATTTCTTAAAATTCTATCTGGGTGTATGTGAGCATACAGGTACCTAAGGAAGTCAGTGTAACACTGGAGTTATGTGTAGTTGTGAGTCACCTAATCTGGGTGCTAGAAACTGAACTCAGATCCTTTACAAGAACAGTAAATGCCTTTAAATGCTAGCATAGGACTGGCCCAATTTGGAGGAAGGTTAATATATATAAAAATTATTAGACAAAAGTGTTCAGCTACACAGCAGTGAGCTTTGATCCCACTACTCAGGAGGAAGAGGCAAGCTAATGATCTCTTTGAGTTCAAGATCAGCTTGGTCTACAAAGCAAGTTCAGAGAAATCAAACCCTGTTTCAAAAACAAAACAAAAACTAGGGCTATACCGTAGTTTCATGACAGAACTCATAAGCAAGCATGAGGAGGACCTTCTGTCCTATCCTCAGCACCATGAGAAGCTAGGGGTGGAGAATCACAAACCTAAGGCCAGCATGGGCTACAATAATGATACTCTATCAAGAAAATAGAAAAGAAACTCCAGCACCAATAAACAAAGTCACTAGCTTTCCTCAGAAAACTTCACCCTGTGTTGGCTAGATACCAAACAAACCTTTCCCTTTTCTAAAGTATTGTCAGGGCTGAGAAAAGTCAATGGTAAAGCACTTGCTTAGCATGTCCAATCCCTAACACTAAGTATCCTTTCATAACCATGTACAAATCACTTCAGTTATGTTTCTTCTTTCCCAACTACCACCCTGCTTATTACTACACACACACACACAACTTTATATTTCTTTTTTGAGACAGGGTCTCTCTGCATAGCCCTGGCTATTCTCAAGTCATTATGCAAACTAGGATTGCACTAACTCAGAGATCCTCTTGGCTCTGCCTCCAAAATTAAAGGCCCACAGTTTTAGACAAACTAAATGGAATTGTGTTATTTTCTTATTTACTAATCCCTTTAGGCTTAGTTGCAAGAGTGGGCCTCTAACATTTAAACACAAGTGCTAAAGTTTTAAAATGTAGTTCAACACTTGTATTATTACAGTATGTTTTGAAAAGGCAAACATTGTTAGAATTTTTTTCTTTTTTTTTTTTCTATTTTTCGGAGCTGGGGACCGAACCCAGGGCTTTGCGCTTGCTAGGTAAGCGCTCTACCACTGAGCTAAATCCCCAACCCCTAGAATTTTTTTTAAAAAGATTTATTTATGTGTATTGGTAATCTGTGAAGAGCTAGATGCTCTTGGATCTCTTGGAACTGGAGTTACAGTTGTGAACTGACATGTAGGTGCTGGGGATTGAACCTAGGTCCTCTGGAAGAACAGCCAATGCTCTTAACCACTTCACTAGCATCCCAGAATTTTCAATGTGATAGCCTCATGTCAATAATAATTATCAGTAAAAAAATGTCCCTACTGTAGAGAAATTCTTATCACACTTACACATTGGAAAAGAACACATAAGCAGAAAGTTTATTTCCTTTATTTTCATTTTTGGGGGGTGGATGGGAGTGGTTCAACACAGGGTTTCTCTTGTACCTCCCTGGCTGTCCCGGAACTCACTACATAGACCAGGCTATCCTCAAATTCATAGATCTGCCTATCTTTGCCTCCCAAGTACTGGGATCAAAGGCATGTTACCACAGCCTAGACTAAGTTGTTTTCATAGCTTATTTCAGACCTTTAAAACCACCTGCAGATGCTGGGTGGCACACACCTTTAATCCCAGAGCTTGGGAAGCAGAGGCGGGAAGATCTGAGTTTGAGGCCAGCCTAATCTGAAGCTCCAGGATATCCAAGTCTTTGTGTACAAAGAAACCCTGTCTCAAAAAACTAAACCACCTACCCCACTCCCCTGCAGAGAGAGAGAGAGAGAGAGAGAGAGAGAGAGAGAGAGAGAGAGAGAGAGGCAGGCGTGCCAGTAAAAATAATAAAGTCCACCAATTAGCATGTGATAAATACAGTTGGGAGGAATCCACTTGGTGATGTAAGGTTGATCTGGTGTTCTGTAAGTACCAATGAATTTGGTCAATGGAAACTGTCCTACTTTCTCTCTTTTGTCTGTCTGTTGAGCCAGGGTCGCAGAGTCTGATCGGCCTGCAACTTGATATGAAGATGCTCTTGACCATCCTCTTCCATTGCCTCCCTACTGCTAGGATTGCAGGTCAGCACCACCATGCCAGGTTTATTCCCTGATAAGAGACTCCAGGATGGTAGACCAGAATTCCACCAACCATACGTACAACCTTGAAACTGACCTGATTTTTAAGAAAATAAATCCAACAGATGAGAACACAGTACTTCACATGCTTGTTTGGTGAAACTCACTTTATGGACTATACAGACAGAATCAGAGGGTCTTGTATGGTGTATACATGTAACCACATCACCTGAGACACTGAGGCAGAAGATTCCTTCAAATCAAGACCAACCTGGACTACAAAATGAGTTCATGGACAACAGAGACTTTGCTTAAAGAAAACAAACAAACGAAAAATTATTAAGAGGGCTGGAGAGATGGCTCTGCAGTTAAGGGCACTGACTGCTCCTCCAGAGGTCCTGAGTTCAATTCCCAGCAACCACATGGTGGCTCACAGCAATCCATAATGGGATCTGATGCCCTCTTCTGGTGTGTCCCAAGACAGTGACAGTGTACTCACATATATAAAAATAATAAATCTTAAAAAAAAAACCTATAGAGACAAAGAGTCTGAAATATTCCAGAGAAATGACAATACCAGGCATGGTGACACATGATTTTTAATTCCAGCACCTGGAAGACAGAGGCAGGGGTAATCTCTGGTAAAAAAAAAAAATTAAAAGCATGTAAGACAGGGATACATATCTAGCCCCTTACTTGCCAAACAGTGAAGATGTAATCAATCCTGTTTATGAAACAGAGTCGAACTATGTAGTCCCTGCTGACCTGAAACTCACAAAGCAGACTGGCTGGCCATAATCCTATGTTTACTCTCTAAGAAATAGTAAAATTTCCCTTTTTAATCTCAAGACACAAAAACTAATCTACACCAGAGGAAAAACAGTATGTAAGACGTCGCCAAGACAAGGTGGCAGTGGTGATGGCAATTCCCTCCATGCTTGCTAACTACTAAACTGCTACATATCTGAACATAATAAATTCTAGCATTAGCCACTTTAAATGGAGACTTTATTATTCATTTTCACATTTTTGATATTGTTTTAAAACTGAAACATTAAAAGAAAGAGAGGCTGGAAAGATGGCTCAGTGGTTAAGGGCACTGACTCCTCCTCCAGAGGTCCTGAGTTCAATTCCTAGCAACCACATGGTGGCTCACAACTATCTGTAATGGGATCAGATGCCCTCTTCTAGTGTGTCCCTAGACAGTGATAGTGTACTCACACACATAAAATAAATTTTTTTTTTTTTTTGGAGCTGGGGACCGAACCCAGGGCCTTGCGCTTCCTAGGTAAGCGCTCTACCACTGAGCTAAATCCCCAGCCCCATAAAATAAATTTTAAAAAAAGAAAAAAAAAAGAAAAAGAAAGAGGCTGAGCAACTGTGGCTCACACCTTTAATCCCAGCACTTGAGAGACAAGTGGCTGTGTATCTCTGAGTTCAAGACTAGCCTGGTCTATAAAATGAGTTCTAAGACAGTCAGGGCTACAGAGATGTGGAAGGAAAAAGGAATTTTGAACCATATCTAGGTAGATGCCGAGTCTAGCGTGACTTTAGAGCTCAGCACTTAAGTTGCATTATTAGCATAAATAAGTATCTCATAGTTGTACAGTATATTTGCCCTTTTTGAAGTGCCAGTGATATGGAAATATCTATTCATTAGAAACATCACTAAAATCTGTCAGGCATGATAGCACTATGGAGGGAGGACAGGTAGATCTCTTCATGTGAAGCCAGCCTGGGACATATAATATCTCAAAAACAAAACAGAAAACTAAACTGAAATCATCAGTCTCTTGTACAAAGTACGAAAGCATCTTCCTTTCTTTTCTTCTTTTTTGAGATAGGGTCTGATTAAGCTTTGGCTGTCAAGTGACTCACTACATGGATCAGGAGGCTGGCCTCAAACTCACGGATATCCATCTATCTACCTGCTAGGATTAAAGGCATTGACTACTATGGTAGGCTGGAATTTTCTTATCACAAGTATACCTCAGACTATTAAGTAAATCAACAGACACAGATAGTAAATGAAAATTATACATTTGTCTAAATCCTCTGAGAAGTGTGGGCATTATCAACACCAAGGAGATTGCAGAGAAAATACAAAAAAGATATAGGAATAATGACCCAAGAGATGGTAGAGTCTTCTGTCCCCAACACCCTAAATACCTTTCAAATGAATCAGCTTTTTCACCCAGAATCAGACATCCTCAAATGAACAGCAGAAATAGGAGCTTAGGATATCTTGAATGTTAGGGGAGAAAAATGTTCTTCGGAGGAGACACTCGAAGAATTGGAAACATGAATAGTGGTCACAAGAACATAATGACTGAAAACAAAAAACAAATGTGTCCATTTTTATTAAGGTTTTCATTGTTTCATTAATGACAATTACCCCTCAAACATACAGGCCTCGACCTGTTTCCATAGAAGCAACACGTTTTGACTTTTGACATACAGCTCACAAAAACTTTCATAGGGATACAAGTACAAATACAGCGGCCCTGGAAACGGGTGGTAGTGGTTAAGTCTATTTTTCTTGGATGTTTTTCATTAAAGTATTCATTTCACTGTAAAATTTTAATATTCTTCTTTCCAAAGAATAAAGGCACGTCCTCCAGAGTCTAAGTGAAGGGTGAAACTTTTTGTACCAAAAAGTACAAGAAAACATGTTTTCCTTAAGGTAATATACGGAATGAATGCCTTAATTATAGGAGTCATTTTAGTTAAATGTTCGCCCCCACAAATGCAAGACTAAGCTTTATTTTTTGAGAGTAGTCTGTCCTACTGGCTCCAGGTTTGCTCTATATGAATTTAACCTACCGACTCCCGCGCTCCCCACTGGAGTCCAGCCTCTGCCTCTTGGGGAAGGCCGGCCTATGGCGCGCTTGGGGTTCATTGGCTCGGAGAGACGCAACTCAGGCAAGAAAAACCCGCCTCCCACATTCCGATGGCCCAAGGACCGGTTGGTAGGCAGCTATAGGAAGACCCAATTGGCCTATACACTCGCCAGTCAAACGCTTCGGCAACGCAGCTTCACCGAACCTGCAAGGATAAAACATCCCGCCCCAGTTGTCCTATTGGCTGGCCCGACCCGTCGCGGCCCCTTCACCGTCGTCTCCCCCCCCCCCCCAGTTCAGCGGTCCATTCATTTCGTACAATAACCGGTGCAATTGGAGCAGGTTCAAGATCTCGTACGGGTAGACAAGACTCTGCCACTTACCCGGGATCTAAAGTGATCACTCACACTAAGGCCTGCACGGTTCCTCTGTGGCAAAGCGGCACCACAAGCCACCGCTACCGCCGCCTTCTGCGCAATGCCAACCGCCCGCCAAAACGGATCCTTCCCTGCGCCTGCGCAACCAATCCCGGGCTTGGACCTTTTCTCCGCCCAAAACGCCTGCGCAAAACAGAACACAGGTCCCTCCACTACGCAGGCGCCTACGAACCTCGTATCCCTCTCCCGCCCGCCATTTCACGTGTTCCAGACAGCAGGCGGAACTTCGTACTGCGCCGGCGTAAACTCGCCATTTTTATTACACATGCGCTTTATAGCTGGGAAAAGTCGCGGCGAACTACTTTCTAACGTATCGTCCTTTGCCGAGTGAGTTTGTAACATTCGGGTGTGGGGAAGGTATAAAACACATTTAAAGACGTGAGTACATTCAAATATAAATTACTGGCTAGCTAGCCAATCAATGTGGTTAAGAATAAGATCCCTTGGGGCGTCAATGACTCAAAGGGGCGGGGACTGAGTAGAACGCCCAAACGGATGCCGTTTCTTAGCAGGGCGTTTTTACAGGCCAATGGTGGGAGGGAACAATTTCAAATCTCCAATAAGACTGAAGCAAGGGCGGAGTCTACCAATGCCGAAAGCGAGGAGGCGGGATAAAAGGGAGAGCAGAAGGTAGGCTGCCGGACACGTTCGCTATCTTATTCCTTTCTGCTCTTTGACGCTGGCGAGGAAGCATCGCTGAACGCTCTCATCATCCTACCGTCATGTCTAAGTCAGAGGTGAGTTGAGCGCGCTCTGCAGCTTCGCTTTCTTCCACACTTACTGAATATGGCGGGATGTGACCTGTTTTGTCGCTGGCTCCCGTGCTTTCGGTGTTTGATCGATTACTGCTGAGGCCTACTTTAAAAAATGCAGGTCGCCATTTTGTCCTCATAGTCACCATGAGGCTGCGATCCGACAGCCATTAGTTTCTACGCACTGTTCCTTTTGGCAGAATTCTTACACTTAACGATCTGGGGTTTGTGGCCTTTTTTTCGTTTTTCCCTATCTGGTCTAATGATCTCTTGTTAAAGAGATACTAAGTCTTAATGGCGATGGACCAGACCAACCTGTGTCTTTTGTTGCGCCTGCGTATGAAGTAACAGGACGCATGCGCCGCGTGCAACTCGAGTCCCCAGTCAAGCCCAGGAAGGAGCACGTGGTCTTGTGCAGTAATAAAGAACAATAAAAAAGTGTGGCGTGTGTTGATGAATGGTGTTGATTCATTCGCCCAAGTTTCAGGCCCTCCACTAAGCCCCCTCTTTCCCCCACTTTATTTTAGTCCCCCAAGGAACCGGAACAGCTGCGGAAGCTCTTCATTGGAGGGCTGAGCTTCGAAACAACCGACGAGAGTCTGAGGAGCCATTTTGAGCAATGGGGAACACTCACCGACTGTGTGGTAAGATTTAAAAAAACAAAAGGAAGAGCTGCCTTATTTCTTCTGATTTAACCTTGACGCTTCTTAGCTAAATGTTTTGTGAAGTTAATTAATGGGATACTAAAAATCATCGTTGTGGAGCTTTGCTAACAAGATCTGTAAAAGAGCTTTTTATTTTCTGACTCTGGATGGAGTTTCATGTTTGCAGCGCTCTGACTAGGAATGACTTTTTGGCTTTGCGATCAGGCACTGTGTTGATTGAATTAACTCTAAACAGGTAATGAGAGATCCAAACACCAAAAGATCCAGAGGCTTTGGGTTTGTCACATATGCCACTGTGGAGGAAGTGGATGCTGCCATGAATGCAAGACCACACAAGGTGGATGGAAGAGTTGTGGAACCTAAGAGAGCTGTGTCAAGAGAAGTGAGTGGTTTTTCCTAATAGCTGGTTCTTTTTTAACCTGAGATTGTAATGGGGCAGATCTCAACTGGGAGATCCTCCCTCCTGAGTGAAATTAAAGGCATGTGCCACCACAGGTGTCAATCATTTAGGAATGTGCTGCTACTAAATAACTGGAGTCATTTTTCCTTTTAGGATTCTCAGAGACCAGGTGCCCACTTAACTGTGAAGAAGATCTTTGTTGGCGGTATTAAAGAAGACACTGAAGAACATCACCTACGAGATTATTTTGAGCAGTATGGGAAAATTGAAGTGATTGAAATTATGACTGACAGAGGCAGTGGAAAAAAGAGGGGATTTGCGTTTGTCACCTTTGATGACCATGACTCTGTGGATAAGATTGTTAGTAAGTATCAGAGGATTACATTTTCCTTTATGATTCTGGAGTTCACATGTTTTTTTAAAAGTCCTGAATTTAATTTTTCCTCTTAGTTCAGAAATACCATACTGTGAATGGCCACAACTGTGAAGTAAGAAAGGCTCTGTCGAAACAAGAGATGGCTAGTGCTTCATCCAGCCAGAGAGGTGTGTTTATTGCTTGGTTAGACTTGGGGTGAGGAGGACACTGTTAGTTATTACAGGTTAACCTAATGATCCAAAATTTCTTTTAAGGTCGAAGTGGTTCCGGAAACTTTGGTGGTGGTCGTGGAGGTGGTTTCGGTGGCAATGACAATTTTGGTCGAGGAGGGAACTTCAGTGGTCGTGGTGTGTATGGCTTTGTTTGGCTCCTTGTTGGTTTTAGAACTTATAACTAGTAATTGCTACCCTGTGTCCCCAGCACTTACAGGTTTTGATATTTGATAAGTATTCATTCACGTACAAAGCCTGGTTTAAAGCTTTGGTTTCTTCCAGGTGGCTTTGGTGGCAGCCGTGGTGGTGGTGGATATGGTGGCAGTGGGGATGGCTATAATGGATTTGGCAATGATGGTAAGTTTCTTAAGGAGTCTGTAAGGAGTGGTTTCTGGCGACCTCTACCTTTAGAATAGGCTACTAGAGACTAAACCTAGTGCATGACAAAGTTCAGTCAGCCCCGTAAAATGCATGCCCTGAGCAGCCTTTAGCTATTTAACTTGCGTAGATTTTTCTTGTTAAATACTTTTGTCTTATTGAGAAGACTTGTATTCTTGTAGGTGGTTATGGAGGAGGCGGCCCTGGTTACTCTGGAGGAAGCAGAGGCTATGGAAGTGGTGGACAGGGTTATGGAAACCAGGGCAGTGGCTATGGCGGGAGTGGCAGCTATGACAGCTATAACAACGGAGGAGGCGGAGGCGGCTTTGGCGGTGGTAGTGGTAGGTATCCAGTGACGCAGGTACTTGGTGCGGAGCTAGATGAGACTTCCAGGGTTTATGCCCGTCTCAGACTTCACGGCTGGCTCTTAGAGCATTGTAGGTACATTGCATGGTGCGTGCAAATAGGCTTGCTATGCTACCTCCTCCTGGCTTTAAGCTGGGGCCGCCTCCCCCAAAATGAGTAGGTGGATGAGTGGTTAGTGTCTTCCTTCCACATGAGGTAGTTAGAGACATAGCTGGATTGTCTACCTTCTGCTGGGACTTCAGGCATTTAGTTGATATATCCAAGAAATGTCTGTCTTGACCTAGAATATGTACACAAAGACCTTCGATTCTAACTTGCCACTGAGAGAAACTGTCATTAGTTAGGTTGATTTTCTTTAAATGTTGGATTATTAACTGAATGCCTCACTCAGAATGAAATGTAAGGGCTTGAAGTTGACAGAAGGTATATATAATCTTTGATTCAGGATCCTAAACACATTGGCTTGTCAGTCATCAAAGACTTTTCCATTTTAGGAAGCAATTTTGGAGGTGGTGGAAGCTACAATGATTTTGGCAATTACAACAACCAGTCATCAAATTTTGGACCGATGAAAGGAGGAAACTTTGGAGGCAGGAGCTCTGGCCCTTATGGTGGTGGAGGCCAGTACTTTGCTAAACCACGAAACCAAGGTATAGTATTATGATGTAATAAAAAACTGATAGTTAAATCTCCCTTCAAAGGGCATCAACCAGGAGGGTCATGTGATCCTTGTTAAGTCATCTTAATTTAAGCTAGGGACGTTTTTAAACAAATCGTTGATAATTACCACAAAATTGTTAGCACAAAGTATTGAAACAAAGCATTGTCTTAATACTTCAGGTGGCTATGGAGGTTCCAGCAGCAGCAGTAGCTATGGCAGTGGCAGGAGGTTCTAATTACAGCCAGGTAAGTGCCTCCTTTGTGTGTGTTCACAAAATTTTATAATTGAACCCAGTAACCCAAATGTAGCTGAGCAGTGCAACGTAGTTAACATTATAACTGCAGTAAAATGGTGGATATTAAGTTAATATGCAGTTCAGCAAAATTTGTGGGAAACAACTTGCTCTATTGGATTGTAGCCTTGAGTCTTAATGTGTTTTAGATTAACAACTTTATTCCATATTGTTCAACAGGAAACAAAGCTTAGCAGGAGAGGAGAGCCAGAGAAGTGACAGGGAAGCTACAGGTTACAACAGATTTGTGAACTCAGCCAAGCACAGTGGTGGCAGGGCCTAGCTGCTACAAAGAAGACATGTTTTAGACAATACTCATGTGTGTGGGCAAAAACTCCAGGACTGTATCTGTGACTAATTGTATAACAGGTTATTTTAGTTTCTGTTCTGTGGAAAGTGTAAAGCATTCCAACGAAGGGTTTTACTGTAGACCTTTTTCACCCATGCTGTTGATTGCTAAATGTAAAAGTCTGATCATGACGCTGAATAAATGTGTCTTTTTTTTTTTTTTTAATGTGCTGTGTAAAGTTAGTCTACTCTGAAGCCATCTTGGTAAACTTCCCCAACAGTGTGAAGTTAGAATTCCTTCAGGGTGGTGCCAAATTCCATTTGGAATTTATTTATGGTTGCTTGGGTGGAGAAGCCATTGTCTTCAAAAACCTTGGTGTTGCTAAACTGCCAGTTACTGTTGTAACTTAATGAGTTTCACCATTTAAAGGGTCATCCAAGCAAGATCACAATTTGGTTATAAAATGGTTGTTGGCACACCCTATGCAATATCAAAATTGAATAACGGTCTCAGATAAAATAACAGATGGGAATGAAGCTTGTGTATCATCCATTATCATGTGTACTCAATAAACGATTTAATTCTCTTGAATGGAATGACAACTGTATGGATTTGGGACTGGCAGAGATTTGGACTTTCCCTACCCAATACCCCTGGTAAATGTTGATTGTTTGTTACCACAGTGTAAGTTCAAAGCTCTGCCAGCATAGAAGCCAACTGCTGGTTAATGCCACCTATAAGCCCAGAGATTAGCAGTGTTGGGGCATCTTTATAAGAACCCTTAATTGCCCTAATCACAGGCTGTAGTGAAGGAAAACTGCAGTTTTAACTGGGTTGTGGGTGGGTGTGCCTCAAGGTGATTCTAGTTCGTTGAAATTTTAAGTTACAAATATAATTAACAATGTATAATTTTGTATTAACGGCAGTTTTCCTTCACACTACTGTCCTCAAGTGTTAATTGTATAGAAAATGAGTTCAAAACAGTTACTATCCGATAATTGTTACTTGTGCATAGGTTCTTACAAGTTTCCCATTTGGTGCCCCTTTTAAGTGCCATTGTACGGGGTAGCATAGATGACTTGTGTATTCCTACTCATGGGTATATATATATTGCTTGGAAGTTTTGGGGAGGGGGGAAGTGGGGAGGTGGGAGGTGGGGGTGGGGGAAGCATGGATGGTAGTTCCATGATACTGGCTGAGTTTGCAATAGCAGGTGGAACCTTAACTATTGAGGGAGTTTGCAGATACCTCAGGAATCGGGACAATGCCTTTAAAGATCCAGGAGATGTTCAGCTACTAGGAACTGCTAGCAAGTATAGCGCGAATGGCTTCCAGCTCAGAATCTCTACAGCTGAGAGTAGACACTTGTGGTATGTGGAGTACAGATAAGCCAGGGGCAGGCCACGGCACCTCCATGAAAGCTAGGAGGGAGTGAAGTTTGAGTGACCATCGCAAGGAAGGAGGCAGACGAGAGTAAGGCACACCTGACTCTTAGGACTAGCAGGCAGAGCCAGAAGGAAAGGTTTATTGCTATGCTGCTAGGTAAGAACAGATTTTACTTACATCCGTATAGTTATAAATTATAGTCCAATTTTCTGTTGGATTTCTCTTAATTATATTGAGCCAAAACTAGTCCAGTTAAGCTGCACTTGGTTTTTCTGGAGATGAATTGTTTTTATTTAATTAATGCCCTATTAGTCCTACTTGAAGGGAATGAATACATTTCTATTGTGACAATATGTTTTGGCCCTTTAATTTTATTTAACCTTCCTTTGACCCATTTTCTTAAAGCAATGGCTCAAAGTAATATTAGATACATTTCCCCAAAATGGTGGGAGGGTGGGTGGATTGTTAATGGGAGGGGGTGGGACTAGTTTAATGATGGGAATTGGCCCCACAAAAGGCTAGTTCTAAATGTTGTTTGCTTTTTTAGGAAGGAATCTGCTATGAGGCTTAACTGCTGTCATAAAATTTGTTTAAAAAACATGCTACAGAAGTTATTGGCTAAAAGGTGAGTTTTTGACTGATAATTTGTTAGAACTGTACATACAAACCAGGAGTCCACCACTGTCTTATGTAAAGCTGCATAACTGTCTTTCTTCTCCTTTACAGGAACATCCTTAAGAGAAGAGCCTTTATTCTGGGCCACTCTACTACTTCTCACTGCCATGCAGTTGGGTTTTAGCTGTACTGCTAAAAATCATTCAATTTTGTGAATGGCTTACTTTTTTTACAATAAACTTTTTAATTAACTTGGCTCTTGTCTTCCTTTGTGGCATTTTACAGCAGCAATGAGTCTTTTTACTCCTTAACACAGACTGAAACCCACATTAAAATCTAAAGACGTAATCTGGTCAGGGTGGCAAATGCCTCCAATCCCAGCACTCTGACCCAAGCATCTAATTTCTTCAGTTAGAGGATGGATTCTGTGTGGTTTACACCTAAGAGTGTTTTGAGAGGGTCTCGCTATAGTCTTGGCTGGCCTAGATCTCCCTGCCTTAGCTCCAGAGCACTAGGCTTACACCACAACTGATAGTTATGTATCAAGGTAAAAGCAAAGATACGGGATTTCAAGCTGGGTGTGCCACACAGCACCTAATATTTGAAAGGATTTGAGAATCAAGGTCATTTTCCACTACATGTAGATGGCCAGCTTGAGTTAGTGTGGGACCCTGTTTAAAGAGTATTCCAGCACCGGTCTGACTTCAAGGAGACAGACCTCTCCAATAACCAGGCTCCTGCATGAATGTAGTACATTGAGTCACATAAGAGAAAGGCTGGATTGTGGTGCCAGTATCTTTAATCCCAGCACTCTGGAGACAGGTAAATGGATCTTTGAGTTGGAGGGTACCATGGTCCACCCTGTCTCAAAGGTAGTAGTGGTAGCATACCCCAACCCCAACATAGCAGTTGTCTTAACCAAGGATTGGTTTGTAGCCTTTTCAGTTGCCTAGCTTTGAGGCTCTGGTACAATGCATGCCTGAATGTGGGACATTACTAAGGTGTGACTGAAATGCCTTCAACTTTTGAGTGCTTGTTCAAACTTTACAATCCAGTCACTTAGGCTTCAAAAGATCTTTGGCCTCTCAGACCCAGAGTGAAAAGTAAGCAGGAGAAAAAGTTTGTGAATCTATCAGGAGTGTGTGTGTTTTCCAGAGACCTTCCACAGAGGGATACAGCAGCTCTTGGCATTTATGAAATAAGGGGGCCACCAAGGACAGGAGTTCCTCAAAGCACTTGGGCTCCTGACTCTGGAAGCTGCTGTGAAGGCAGGTGGATTGTCAAATTGCTCATGCCCTAATTTTATGTATGCTTTAAATGAGCTTAGGATTTCCTTATCTCCAATAAACAGCGGTTTCTGAGACAGTTTAGCTTCATGATCCTCAAAGAAGACACAATGGAAAGCTATTTCCACACAGCTCTTTATGGACCAAAGCTTGGACAAGAGGTAGAGGTGGGGACCTGAGAAGCCAACACTCACCTGGCCTCCAGGCAAACCTCAAATACATCTTTGAACTTCCAAATGGTCTTTTGGTCTGGAGAACTCAGCCTTGATTGGGGATTGGGAAGTACCTTTATCAGAAGGGAATGAGGGGAGTTCCTAGCACCAGTGTCCACCCCCTCTAGGCCAGCTCAATCTGTGGCCTCCATTTTGGTCCCACGGGGTACCAGAAAGATGGCCCCATCAGCAGCCTGTTGCAGTACATATTCCTCTGGTGAATAACTGTTGCCAGATTCATCCCGAAGATGCTGGAAAATATCATGGTACAGCTCTGTCAGCTGTTGGCGCATGACCTCCAGAGTGCGGTCAGCCTCCCCTCTGGCTCTGAGGAGCCGCTCCCTTTCACTGCCCAGCCGCTCCAGCTCTCGCTCCAACTGCACAATGGTTTCCAGTTTTCTCTTGCGACAGTTCTGGGCTGCCACCTTGTTCTTGCCCCGCCGACGGATGTCCCGAACTAGAGCCAGCTGGCTCTCCGTTAGCGGATACTGTGCCAACAACTCATTAAAGTCATCTACCGGCAAGTTAACTATCTTGTCCGTAGGGAAAGGAATCTTCATGGCCAGGGCCCGCCGCTCATCCCGACTCCCTGCCTCCCCACGGACAGCAGGCTTAGCCCGCACTGGACCGGAGGATGACTCTAAGACCAAGGGTGTTTCAGTGGGCGGAAGAGTATAGTTGGGGTGGGCCAAAGAGTTGGGCATAAGTGAGTAAGGGTACTCCACCGGGTACATGTCCACATACTCGCTCCTCCGCCTGCCAGCCTCTGTACCTTCTAGCTCAAGAGATTCTGCATCGCTGTAGTTGAGGGATAATCCCGAGTCAGATTCTGGATCTTCTTGGGGCTTGGGTTGCCCCACTGGCAGCCCAATGTCCAAGAGAGCTAAGGGGTCTGGGAGGGGCTCATTGAGCAGGCCTGAAAGGGTAAGTGGCTTTGACACGGGTATGGCTATGTTGCCATAGGAGTATGGGAGGTCTGGAGCATGGGGAGTGGATGCTGGGAGCTCATAAGGTGGTGGAGGAAGGGTGAAGCCTGCATCTGGATGAATTGAACAGGGGCAGTATGTTGGAGGTGGCAGTGGCCCAGGGTATGGGGTGGGTGCTTGAGGCTCAAAAGATGGCTCACTTGGAACATTTAGACCCTGCAAAGAGAGAAAAAAAAAGAGGCTTAGAAGATAGACTATGCTGGACAGTGGTGGTAAACCCCTTTAATCCCAGCATTCAAGAGGCAAAGGCAATCTGAGTTCTAGGCTAGCCTGCACTATACAGTAAATACCAAGACTACATAGAGAAACTCTGGGAAAAAGAAAGAAGCTGGGCATGGTGGGACACACCTTTAATCTCAGCACTCTGGACACAGAGACAACCAGATCTCTGAGTTCAAAGCCACCCTGGTCTACAGAATGAGTTCCAGGACAACTGAGACTACTCAAAGAAATCCTGTATCAAAATAGGGAAAGGGGGGTTTGGGGTTATGAAGAGGAAAAGGCTGTTTAAGCAGGAATAAAAGTTGGGATGGAGTTAAGGGGATGTTAGCCGGGAAACAGGGAAGGAGAATAACAATCAAAATGTAAATAAGAAATACTCAAGTTGGGGTTGGGGATTTAGCTCAGTGGTAGAGCGCTTGCCTAGGAAGCGCAAGGCCCTGGGTTTGATCCCCAGCTCCGAAAAAAAGAACCAAAAAAAAAGAAAAAAGAAAAAAGAAATACTCAAGTTAATAAAGATAAAAAAAAAAAAAAGCAGGAATAAAAGTCACTGTTGAGACCCTCAGAGAAGACAACCTCACATTGAACTGGCTACAGAGTCTTCTTTATCAGGAGAAGCCCTTACTAGGCCAAATGGCTCCTGTTCCTTTATTCTCTTCAGGAAGACAAGGTCATTATTATCCAAGATGGATCCTCAGAACTTCTACTGTGGTTATCTAGAGTCAAAGGGTCAAGTTCAGGGCTTTGTCATTCCCTGGGTGCCCAGCAGAGGGAGCCAGTGTGTGGGAGGAGGGTCTAAGGGCAGATCCTGAGGACACCAGGCAGAGGTAGGCACAAAGCCCAGGCTGAGGGTTAACCCTCTGTCCAGGCCCAGGTGCAGTGAGGAGAACACATATTACAAACAAGGCCCCCAACTTACGTAGCAGAGCTATCCTGCTCGAGCCTAGCTGAGGACAAAGGCACCATTGTTAAACCAACAGACACCCCTTTGTCCAACATTCAGGAGGAGAAGGACCCCAGCACAGTCTATCTCCCCTTTCTGAGGCCCTTTAACTAAGGCTCTGCTACCTGGAGGAAAGGAGTTTGTTGCTATGGGTGAGGGGTGGTAATGAGGGAAGATGGGCAGAGCTGGAAGAGAGTCAGATCAGAGGAGAAAATAAAAGAGAGAAGTAGAGCAAAGGCTGGTAGCGGGAGATGTAAGCAGAGCAGCTGGACAGAAGCCTACAACCCCCCGGGTGTTCCTCATTATCCCCCTGCTCTCTGCTTCTGGCCGGGCAAGAGCCCACCCCATACTCACCTGCAGCTCAGTAATGGACATGATCTCTTGCCAAGTCAGTTCCATCTCTCCAAGCTCCCCAGTAGGCAGCTGTGGTAATCTGTTTCTGTTTGGCTGGGGAGGACACGGGGGCATCCTACTGTGCCAGCTGATAGCCCCAGCTTCCCCCAAGCACAGGTTCCCGCAACCTGTGTTGAAGGAAGAAAGGTATTAGGATTGCTTCTACCAGGTCGAAAGTTTGTCCTGTCCTCATGCAGAATTCCCATAAGAAAGGAGCATTGTCAGTGGTTCACGGGTGCCATCAACCACCCTATGAACTATAATGTCCTTTTCTTCAGTGGTGTACTCTCTACCTCACCTGCTCTGACCACAGTCAGTCCTCTGGGCACACAGTAGGCATCTTTACTTTTTCTCAGCAAGATGCCTTTTCTTACTCCCTAAAAATGGCGTTCCTGTCCAGAGACAAAATCCAGCCTTCTGGTGTTTGGGGATTGAAGTTTTATTTTCCATTCCGGGAGGAAACAACAGGAGTCAGTCACCCTTGTCTTCTTCTTGGGTCTTCAGTGTAATGTCTAAGCCTTTATTTATTTTATTTTTGAAACAAGGTCTCACTATGTATTCCTGCCTGTCCTGGAACTTGCTGTGTAGACCAGATTGACTTCTAGCTCACAGAAATCCACCTGCCCCTGCCTCCCAAGTGTGGAATTAAAGGCATGTGTCACCACACCTCGTATTTCAGCCCTTTCTTCCCAAGATGTGAGAGCTTGGGGATCCTCAAGGAGTGTGTTGTGGGAAGTATTAGGCAGACAGCCCCTCCCCTTCCCTGAGATAGAGCCCAAGCCTGCTGGTGATAGCAGCCCTTCCCTCTCCTCCCATCCTTACTTTAGGCTCCCCTGCCTGGGCCAGATAAGGGGTTTATCAGCTGCAGGCAGCAGAGGCAGAGGAGGAATGGGCTCCAGGAGACACTGGACCTCTACCCTGTATCCCAACCATGTCACTTGGTCGTGTCCCACCCCACATAACCATGGCTCCTTTCTCTTCCAAGGTCAACACACGACAAAGATTTAGCAAGCGCTTGTCAAGACTTGTGCTGGCATTTTAAAAAAAGCATAGCTTATCAGGCTGGATGTCACAAAGACCCTGTAAGGGGGTAGAAGGCAGACACTGAAGCCCACGCTGATAGATGGCAAGTTGGAACCTGATCACACCCCTCGCTGCTTTCTAGGCTCCTTTGGTTCCCAAGGTGCTCGCTATCCACAACCCACGCCACTATAGGCAGTCTACCTCAGCAAGTTCCCACAGCGTCTCAGGCCCCTTTCTTTTTCTTCTTCAATATCTCTTTGGGCTCTCAAGTGCTGCCTCCTCTGTGCTTCTTTTTAATCTGGGTTCTAGCTTTCAGCTCTGCTGCTAAGTAGCAGTGGGGTGTCACTGCTCCTGGTTAGTTCTCCCAGTAGTAAAGTCAGGGGGTTAGACAGCCCAATTTGAACTGGGGGAATTCCTCACTGCTTAGACAATTGCAAACTCCCACCCTGGTTTTCACCATCACCTCTTGGTCCATCCATCTCCTCATCCTGCCTCCATATTCCCCGATACCCATCTCTACCTGAATCTGTTTTCTTTGTGTCCAAATAGATTCCAAGTACACTTACTTAGCAAGGTTTTCCTGATCTCTCAGGGTCAGGCACAGCACAGCATATACATGCATTCACATCCACTCTACACACCATATAAATAAAGGAAACATCTTGGGCTGGAGAGATGGCTCAGCAGTTACGAGCACTGACTGCTCTTCCAGAGGTCCTGAGTTCAGTTCCCAGCAACCACATGGTGGCTCACAACCGTCTGTAATGAAATCTGATGCCCTCTTCTGGTGTGTCTGAAGTGTACTCATATACATAAAATAAATAAATACATCTTTAAAAAAAAAAGGAAACATCTTACAGAAGACCAGAGGATGGGGCTGGATAACCTCAAATATGACTTTATATCACCTGTCACAAAGATAGCCCCTCCTGCTATTCATTATGTAGTCCCCTCTTGGACCTACCACAAAATGTATACCCACTACCGAGTTTCCCTCTTTTTAATTTGATCTGCCTAAGGCCCTGTCTCCACCCTCTTGCTATAATGCCATCCCCAGAAATGGGAGTTGATATAGGCACAGGCTTTTGACCAATGGTTAGAATGGGTGGGGTGTTTATGTCTGTCCAGGATGCCATTTCAACACCGGAACTCCACCCTCCCCACCCAGGTTCTGGCGGAAATTGCCCAAAGGCATAGTGAATGAAGAAGGAGTTTGGGGGTTAGGCAGGGACTATACTGTTGCCTCATAGTTCTTCTCCCACTCCACCTCTCTTTGTCTCACCTGTCTTCCTGGGTCCGAATCTGAGGTACCTTACAAAGATCTTGCCCCAGAAGGCAAGGTTCTCCTGTCTTCAAGATGCATCTTGGACAAATTGCATCAGAGTTTCCAGCTAAATAAAGACAGGACTAGAGAACTCCACTACTGTGAGAAGGAACAAGCTGCATCTAGTCAGACAGACACATTCACTTGCAGTGTATAAAAACCATTCCTGAAGGCCTTGTGACTACTGAACTGATTTCATGTGCAGGCACCTAAGAACAACAATGCTCTAGACATAGAGGTGAGGCCAGTCTCTCCTCAAAAAACACACATCTAGATGAACACAAAGTCAGAAAGGGGACTAGCAAATGGTCTATATCCTTCTTTTAGCTGCAAACCCAGGCAAAGTCAGACTCCAGGTGGTACCTAGCTATCAACCCTTTCCTATGAAGACCTAAAGATGAGTCTTCTTCTTCTTCCTGGGATTTAAGAGACAGAGAGAGAGAGAGAGAGAGAGAGAGAGAGAGAGAGAGAGAGAGAGAGAGAGAGAGAGAGAGGAGGCAGGAAGAAGCTAGAGCCTGGGCTAGAGCCTGGGCAGAAGTTTGTAAAGGAAACCACCAGACCATTGGCTTGCACCAGGCACAGGCCCTTTAGGTCTTGGGAGCCTGCCTTTCAGAGAATCAGCAAGCTTGCAGCCAATAGGACTGACTAGAAGCCAGACAAATAGAATACCAGAGATGGTAGCGAAAAGAGACAGGAAATGTGAGCTAGGTTTCCAGGGACTCGTTAGCAAAAGCTGCTCTTGTTTTACACTTTGGCCTTCCTCTTCAGGCCATACAACCACTGAATCTCCTGGGCTGGTTATTCTCTTTAGTCCTCTACACTGTAGATCTGGTAGAACTTGAGCCAACTGCGGAAACCTCCATTCTTCCTTTTCACCTACCCACTCTCCCCTCTCTTCCTCCCTCCCTTCCTCCTTCCCTCCTTCCAGACCAACCCAGAACCTTGAACATACCATGCCAACACTCTACCACCAAGCTACATCCTTGGAATCTTCCAAAGATCTTTTTATGATCCCTAAGACTTCACAGGTTATGAAATTTTCTAGGGACACAGGATCATTTGCAGAGGTAGGAGAAGAAGACAGTCTATCTTCCACTGCTGGTCCAAGACTTTGAACTTCTTTGACAGGGAGCTTGCCTCGGGGTACTGTATTAAGGCTTATTAGGTTACTCCATCTCTCTTGGTGTCAACACAGACAAAGGAAGGATTGGGGAGATATGAGAAAAGCTTGGTGTGTAGATTAGAAGGTAAGCAACCTCGTTACAAAGATTAGGGAGACTTTCTCAAAGGGGAGAGGCACACAAAAGCGAAATAGAGAAGCCAATAGAATGAAGATTTGAGCCATGAAGGCTTAGTCCCCTGGGAGCATATGTGACTCAACATGATGCTAGGGAACAAGGAAAAGGGGACAAATTTCTTCTGCTCTCCTGTGACATTATCCCTAGAACCCTGGGTCGTAGGAAGTAATAAGTAGAGGCCGCAGTCCACAGATCTGGTAGCTCTCTTTCTCTTCCACAGTATCTCAACCTCCTGCTGCTAGCAGCCAAGAATTTCCATAGAAGTATCTGTACTGAGACTGAATGCCCTCCTCTTTGCAGGTCCAGCTTAGGACTGTAGAGGAGAGGCAACCGGGGAGGAACTCAGCCAACTACCCTTGCTATAGCTAGGCTCTTCGGAAGTTCAGACATCCAATAACTACCGCCCCTTTGCTTCCCACAAATCTCAGATGGTTGGGGCTACAGAATACCGTGGGGGTATTCTGTACAGGGGGGGTACCATATTACTGGAGCCTACGAGCTCCCCAAGTCAGCAGGCCAAATGAAGGGTTCCTCCTGGTCACTCCCTTGCTCCTCCAGGGTGTTTTTTAGTAAAACACTGTGTGGTCCCCAACTACAACCTCCCTCCCACCCCAAGGATCCAAGAACAGCCAGGAAGTTATCTAAAAGTGTCTCCAAAGTATCTCCAAGTCATATTACTCCAAACGTATCAATTTCCTACACCAGGGACAGTCTAGGAAGATGTCTTAGAAACATCCAGACAGAAAGTTAGGTATTCCTCCCAGTACCTCCTCCACCTGCCCAGCCTGACCTCCCCAGAGCCCACTAAAGTCTCCCTCCAGACTCGCCTTTTAGGCACCTGTGGCAGATTCCAAGCCCGGCGAGAAGAGAGATGAGGCTGCGGGTAGTGTCCCTGAGAGGCTGGGTCAGAGCTGACACCTCCTGGGCGCTGAGCGCTGCCTCTGAGCACTATTGAGGGCCGAGCCCCGCCCCCGGGCCATGGCTGGGCGCGGAGCACCGGTTGGCCCGGGTAGAAGCCGGCGCACCGGCGGTCTCTCCGAAGCCCTCAGTCAGAGTTAGCAGTGCTTCCTCCAACCCTTCCCTTTTCCCCATGGCCCTCCTCTCCTCCTGCCCCTTCTGGCCAAGAGAGGAAACTTGAGCCCGGTGTGGTTTCTGCCTGCACCCCGCCCCCGCCTCTCAATGGCGGCGGGGGCACCCGGGGCTCACAGGCTCCCGACCCTCTCCAGCTGATTCAGGACAGTGCATTCCCTGTTCTTTCACAGCCGATGGTCCACTCACAAGTGACTCCTAAGCTTAAACACGGTCAGCAGCCTCCTCTTTCTTTCAGGTGGTGTTTCTTAAAGACAGGGAAACTGAGTCATAGCAAGGCAAAAGACAGCAGGCAGTAAGGACAGGTATCTGAGTCCAATTTGCTTCGGGCAACAGCCTTCACTTCTAGAAAGCCTGGGCTCCAAGGGAGCTATTTTGGGGATGAGAGGCTGCTAGCTGCTTAGAGGTATTCTTTTACGTGTACACCCCTCCCCAAACCCTACCTCAGATGCTATAGGACAAAGGATTCTTTTTTGGCCATCTATTTATTGGTTGATTGATTGATTGATTGATTGATTGCCAACGTGTATGGGGTGTGAGGGTCCTTAAGTGGGAGGCTGTCCTGTTGGTTAATAGTCTCCCTAAAAGGGATCTTTCTTTCTTGCAGGCCAGGATACATACGTACATCAGATTCATCTCCAGGTACACAACAGCTCTGTATCAGACTACTGTGCCTTCCCAGACATCTCTTGTCTTTCTGCTTTCCCTGTGCTGGAGTTATAGGAGTACTCATTGTGTTTGCTCCAGTAACTTTCAGGTCAAAGCAACATGACTTTTTGGTCTACCTAACTTTGGTTCTGATTAATACAGTTTACACTTTTTCTCACTGATATTCAAGTAAATTTGGAAACATTTTGAGGCCAGAAAGAAAGCTGAGTATTTGGCAAAAGACCTAGAACCCCTGTACTCAGGAGGTGGAGGAAATATCAGTTCAAGGTCAACATTGCCTAGATAGAGAGTTTGAGGCCAGCCTGAAGTGCATGGGACCCTGCCTCTGAAAAACAAAATAATAAGATAGACAGGAAACAGATAAGTACTACCCCAAGGTAGAGGTATCATTCTGCTAGCCCTTTGGATAGGATTATGCTTGTGGTTAGAATAGTGGGAGTATTCTGTCCTGAACACGAACTACAGCTACTGGGAGCCTTCCAACCCTTCCATCACAAAACCGTCTTCTTTTACCACTCTAGTTCTCCCTGCTATCCTCTACAACCTGGCAACACAGTCAAGCAAGTAAGGACTGTGTCGATACCACAAAGAACCTCTCCCATCAAGCTAACATCGATGAGATTGCTCACACTCAGCCACTCTCCCATCAAGCTAACATCGATGAGATTGCTCACACTCAGCCAGACCCAAGGCTGAGTACTTCCCATTCCAACCTGATCACACACACACACACACACACACACACACACACACACACACACACACACACACACACACACCTGTATGGTTTATGTGGGACAGGAGGCAATCCAGTGACTTTACTGCATGCTGGATGTGGGCTTGGGGGCTAGTGTGGGACTGGATCTAGGTCACATGCATGCCCTTGCATACTTATCTGGGTCCTCATAGGGAATAAAAGATAGTAACAGTCACACATGCAGTTGATTATATAATATCAGGTTATAGATAATCTGTGAACAGAGTGTGTGGAATTTCAGATACATCTATACACAACATAGACCTTAGCTTTCATTCATTCAAAAATATTTATTTTCGGGGACTGGGAAGATGGTTCAGTGGCTAAGAGCACTGACTGCTCCTCCAGAGGTCCTGAGTTGAATTCCCAGCAACCACATGGTGACTCACAACCATCTGAAATGGGATCTGATGCCCTCTTCTGGTGTGTCTGAAGACAGCTACAGTGTAATCATATACATAAATAATTATTTAAAGAGATACTTATTTTCTACTCCAGAAACAAATATGACTAAGACAGTCCGTATTCTCACACACAGTCAGAACTATAGCCAGTGGACGTGATGACACATGCCTAAAAATCCAGTATTTGGGAGACTGAGGCAGGAAGACAAACATTTTTTTAAGCTACCCTGGGTTACATAGTAAATTCCAGGACAACATGTGATACATAATGAAACACTGTTTAAAAAAGAAAAAAAAAGTAGGGGTTGGGGATTTAGCTCAGTGGTAGAGCGCTTGCCTAGCAAGCGCAAGGCCCTGGGTTCGGTCCCCAGCTCCTAAAAAAAGAAAAAAGAAAAAAAGCATTCATGGAACAAAGACAAGAAAAAAAAATCACTACTCCAGGCTTGCCTGATCTATACAGTAATATACAGTAAGTTCCAGGCCAGCCAGGGATACATAGGAAGACCCTGTCTCAAAAACAAAACAACACAAAAAGTCTAGGCGTAGCACTATTCAATGAAAGAAGTTAATCCTAGTTGGTGAAGTTCAAGCAAGGTGTTCCAGTCGTTCTGGGATGTGGAGAAAAAAGAAGAGTATTCTGGCAAAGGTGTGGGTACGCCGAAGCATAAAATACAGAAATTTCTAGAGTGGCCTTGAGGTGACAAGTAGGTGATAAGCCTAAACACCCCGAGGAGGAGCTGGGGATATCACCTAGTGGCAAACATTTTCTTAGGTCCTGGAATCTGGGATAAGGAAGTCTGTGTACTTTACCAGGGGCTGAAGAGCAAGGCTCTCTGAGAATCAAACTGGGGAGCATGTATTCTCTTCTGCAGACACTCCTAGAAGTAACTGAAGTCCTTTACTTGCTGGGATGTGGCCAGGTATAATGAGCTAAGTAAGTAGCCCCTGAGGCACTACCGCCCACTTCACCTCACCCCCCTCCCTAGGCAGAGCTCTGTCCTGTGGTTTCTGGGCTGTGTCCTCCCCTCCAAGTCACCCCAGGGAGAAGGGGATTGATTCCCTTAGCCCCCTTCTGCCAGATCTGCATGTCCACAGTCAATGCCCGGCAACAATGCCTCTTTGGCTTGACTTACAATCTGCAGGGTGTTAGGGGAGTGCCACCTGAGTGGATTGCATAGACTTGGCCAAGTGACAATGACTAAGATTTTCCTGTCTCCAGAATTCTTCCACTTTAACAAAGGTAGGAGAGGCAGAATACAGATAGAAGAGAGGCCACATAGCTTTATTATATTAGCATTTTCCACTCTTGCTGCTCACCCAACCCCTAAATAGTTAATCTGTCACTCCAGTCCAATCCACCCCCACTACGTATGTGCACACCACCAGCAGCATCAGGTCAAGCCACAAGCAATGTTGCCAAACACCCCACTGGGTTATGCAACCAGCTTCCCGAGAAGGGTGAGCAGGGCGGGGTGGGTAGAGGTGGAACCAGGGGAGGGCCATGGGTCCCACAGGGAACTGGCTGCCTTGCTGGATTGCCTACTGGTGTGACCGCAGTGGCCCCAGAGGGCGGGGATAGTACTGGCCTTTTATCAGTGCCCCGCAGCATTGCACCCGCCACCCCCTGGCTTCCTCTCTCAACAGACGGAAGGGGGAGGCAGCCACAGTGGGGATAGGGGGAGGGCTGGGTGTTATCCTAAGCAGCAGAGCTGGGCGGTTGCCCCGGATGGGGGAGGTGGTGAAGGACACCAGGGACCCGGGAATACTCATGCTCCCCTTATGAAGTCGGGAGTTGGGGTATAAAATATAAACTGATACTAGATATTGGAGTCAGGTCTCCAGAGTCATCGGTTCTTTTCCTTGTGTTCCAGTGTAAGTGAGGATAGGATTTTCCCAATTTCGAGAGGAGGTCCCTTTCCCTCAAATAAGAATTCTCAGAGGACTGACTCTGAAGGGGAAGGCATGCTACACGCTAAGGTTAAAACAGCAGGAGGCTTCCCAGCGAATTGAGTGGGCGTCAGTTTCCCTGGACTCTGGCGGCTAAGAGTTGAGTCTTGCTCGAGGAGCCCAGAGTTAGAAAATCCCAGAAACAAAACAAAACAGAACAAAACAAAACAAAACAAAACAAAACAAAACAAAACAAAACAAAACAAAACAAAAACACTTTCGAGCTCCACTCCAAATAGATCTAGGAGAAAAAGTGTCCTAGCACCTAATACATCAAGGATTATGGCTTTCTTTCGTTACCTTTCCTTTTTTCTTTCTTTTTTCTTCTTTACTTCCTTCCTTTCTCCTTCTTCCTTTAAAACAAAAAACAAACAAACAAACAAACAAACAAAGAAACAAAAAAACACATTGTCTTACTTTGTAGCCTTGACCTGGAACTCACTATGTAGCCCAGGCTGGCCATGAACTCTCAGTACTGTTCCTGCCTCAGCTTTCTCAGTGCTAGGATTGCTGGCTTCATTTACCACGCCTAGTTGAGGACCAAATCTTGATTCTGCCATCCCCTCTCCCCTCCTTTGCTTTTCTCCTAGATATTGAATCTTATTCTAACCTGTGTTTCAGTCTTGGCGTTTATTATTGGAGTTTATTATTAGCTGTGTGGCCCCCGAGGGAGCACAACCTTTCTGAGCCTTACTTCCTTACCTGAAAAAAATGGAGATATTGTTATTAAAATATTCTTTAGCAGGGTGAGTATTAAATGAGTGTAGGACTAAGTGTGTATTAGCTCAGTAGCAAAGCTCTTGCCTAGCATGTTCAAAGCCGTAGGTGTGAGCCACAGTACTGCAAATAAAATAAAAAAATATATTAATAAAATAAAATAATTCATCTCTGCTTCCTGACCACAGACACAATGTGTCCAACAGCCTCGTGCTTTTGCTGTCTTCCTTCCTTAAATTAATTAAGCTAATTAGTAAAAATAAACAAAATAGCTGATTACTATCTATTTCCTAATGAGCGCTTAGGTATCAGGAAGCCATAGCCTTTTGGGGCATCAGAATTCCCTGTCTGGAGGCCACACTGATAAAAAAATATTTGAGACAGCTGAAGCCAGGAGGCAGCTTGGTTCTGCAAGGAACCCAGATACAGTGTTGGTAGCTAGACTTCCAGGAACTAGCCTCAGGCCATGGCTCTCCCGTACCAACACTGTTGGGAGGAGCTCATGCTGGCCACAAAGTCTTATGGGCTTCAGTCACCTTCTAGCAACCCCAGAATTCCTACACTACCCAACTGTTGCAATCCTCCTCAAGGGGTAGAACCACTGAGGACATCCCACCCTCAGATTGGAAGGGTGGGTGCCGAGCTATTTACTTACTCCTTTCAGAAGCATCCTGCATCCCAGCCTCCTATGATTGCCCCTGCTGCTTATCTAACTCAAAATGCCCTCCTTGGCTGTTCCAGTCAGAACAGATGAAAAATCTGGGTTTGAGCCTCAGCCTAACTCCCGGCTGGCAGTGTGAACCTGAGCAAATTGTTTGACTTCCCCGAGTTTCAGTTTCTTCTCGGTAAATGGGGAGCACTAAGCTTCCGTCAGAGGATGTGTGGGATCAGATGAGGCAATGTACAGTGTTAATTACTGAAAGTCTAGTAACACTGGTCCCGTGATCTACTCCCCAAGGCCTGTGTCAGGTTCCTGTGTCAAGCCACGTTTCCTGGCTATTTCAGTTTGGTCATATATATATATCCATTGGTCTTTTTGACTATAGAATGGTATAAGCCTAGCCTGGGCAGACCCTATCTCAAAATAAAAAGTAGAAGGTAGGAATAGGACTTGGGAGTAACTCATTGGCAGAGTACTTACTTGCTTATTATGCTTGAGAACCTAGGTTTTCTCTCTCTCTCTCTCTCTCTCTCTCTCTCTCTCTCACACACACACACACACACACACATACACACACACCTTTAAATTTAGTGATTTGATATGTAAGCTTTATTTTTTTATGATTTTATTTTATTTATAACTGTAGCTATTTTCAGACACACCAGAAGAGGGTATCGGATCTCACTACAGGTGGTTGTGAGCCACCATGTGGTTGCTGGGAATTGAACTCAGAACCTCTGGAAGAACAGTCAGTGCTCTTAACTGCTGAGCCATCTCTCCAGCCCTTGTAAGCTTTATTTTTAAAGATTTATTTTTATTATTTTTAGGTGTGTGTGTGTGTGTGCCTCTGTGTGTGTATGTTCAGGTGTGTGCTAGTGCCCATAGATGCTAGAGATGCCAAATATCCTGGAACTGGAGGTATAGGTGGTTTCTGAGCAACCTGACGACGGTTCTGGGAATCCAATTAGGGTTGCTTGTTTATTTGTTTGTTTTGTTTTCCTTTTTTTCCCCTTGTCTCAGGTTTATTTGTAAAAACAGCATAGGATGCTGGTCATCTGCAAATAGTGTGTAGGTAGGTGTGTCACAGCAGTCTATCTGTCTTCACATTGGCAGGATATGGGACCCTCACAGGGGCCTGGGCACCCTTGGGAGCCTGGGTTGGAGCTGAAGCCTGGGCCTTAGCTGGAGCTGTGGCCTCTGCCTTGGTTTGAGCCTTGGGCTTTGGTTGGCAGAGCCTACGACCCTTGGTCATATAGCTTCGAATCCTCTTCCCAAACTTGGGGTGAGCAATGAAAGCCAGACAGCTGAGTTTGTCTCTGGGGCCCTTTGGCATCTTGGGCTTGATGGCCTGAGGCTTCACCAGGGCCTTGATGGCCTCTGTTCTAGCATTTACTGCCTTTGCATTGCTGGCCTGCATCTTTTTCAGGCCTTTCTTGTTGTGCTTCTTGACAAAGTACATGTTCCTCAGGAACTTGGGGTCAACCCTTTTAAGAGATTCATATCTTTGTGACCCGGGTATCACTCCTCCACCCCCCACCCCAGAGCTGAGGACCGAACCCAGGGCCTTGTGCTTGCCTATAGGCAAGCGCTCTACCACTGAGCTAAATCCCCAACCCCTTGACCCGAGTTTCTTGATGCTGTTTCTGTGCCATTTGGGGTACTGGTTGTGTTTGGTATGGTTCTTTGACTTGGCCATGTCTACACAGTAACCCACGGCTCCCCCAGCACCTGGGACAGGAAAAGAAAGTTGTTTTTCTGTTTTGAGACAGTTTCTCTGTAGCCCTGGCTGTCCTGGAACTTGCTCTGTAGTCCTGGCTGGCCTTGAACTCAAGAGATCTCCCTGCCTCTGCCTCCTGAAGGCCAGGATTAAAGGTGTGCGCCACCATGTCCAGGTTTTAAACTAGGGTCTTTTGCAAGAGCATTCTGCACACTAACTGCTGGGTGATCTCTTCAGCCCCTATAAACTTGCCATTAAAAGAGGTTAGGAAGCCACTAAGATGGCTTGACAGGTTAAGGTACCTGAGGAGTCTTTCTTTTTTGTGGTCTTGAGTTTTATTATTACACTGTGTCAAAGAGACAACAACTCTACCTCAGTGGAAATGTAAAGAGACATTAGTTCAGATAGCTGCTACCTTGGGGCTAATAAGATGGCTCAGTCTGTTCTGGAAATGTATATATTTTTATATATTCATATTCATATATATATATATATATATGAAAGGAAGAAAGATGTTGTTACCACCTTCTCAAAGCCTATGTCTTCTCCAGCAACACTTCTCTAGAGCCCAAGTTTCAGTTGTCCTCACCAGTGTGCCCACATCTCCAGGTCAGTAGCTGGAGCTGTCCCCTCTGTTGGTGTTAGTGACCACAGTGCTGCTCCTTATTCTGCCATGGCTGCCTGGGATCAACCCATAATGGCTATCTCTAGAGGCAGAGCAAGCCACCAGGTGAGTATGCAGAGCCGAATCCAGGCGATCTGTATGGCCTAGGCATTGTGAATTACTTTTTTCTGAGTCTTTAGTTCAAAGCCAGGAAAAAAAATTCTTTCTCTGGGAGCATAGAAATAAACCTCTCCCACCTTCATGTTGAATAGAGACATAACTGATTTGTTTTTCTCTACTAAAAACTAAGCTTGACTTGAATGCTTAGAAATTCAATTTTGGTCAATTAATTCATCTTGAAAGAATTCGTTTATGCTGACCTAACTTAAAAGAGCATGACATATAAGCTATATGGTTGATTTACATGTTTCTACGTAAAACTCATAGTATCTTGGACAATTCTATTGCCTAATTCTAGTAGTTGGCTACTTCAGAAGGCAAATATGATAATTAGAAAGGTTGCTCTGTGAACAAGAAGAACTGGCTATAATTTTCATGAGTAATGAGCCTGCGTCTGTTACCTTAGTAAAGATAGCAGGCATTCATTCATGTTGGCCAAGCAGAGAACTTTTTTTTTCTCAAAACATCACTGGAAGAATAGATCATGGTGGTGTGGATTCTTTGAAGACAGCGACTCCCCTTTCTGTGAAGACAAGGCACAATTCAGTTGATTGGGTTTCAGCTCTAGCCAAGTTAATGTAATTGCTTCTGTTTATATCCCCTTCGGCCATGTTACTGTAATTGACTGTGTTAGAGCTTGGTTGCATTTAGGTTGTAGCTATTTCACTTTAAGTGATTAGGTTGCTAGAGTACAGATACATTGACGGAATTATGCTTTCCTGGAACTACATTAGATCACCTGCCATTTCCACTAACGGCTGACCTAACCTAGCACCATTTGCTCCTCCAGTTTTATCCACAGTGCACTGTTCTCTGGGGGCATTTTCTGACTATATTGTTTTTAATCGCATGTTTTCTGACTGCATTATTCTGACTGTAAACCGAAGAACTATGGCCTTTCTGTATTCTACATCTCTTGCAATCCTTTCTGCGTACGAATGTCACATTCAGCACCTTAAAAACTGCTGCTGTGACCCAAGCTGTGGTGGTGCACACTGTTAATCCCAGCACTTGGGAGGCCGAGGCAGATGCATCTCCATGAGTTCAAGCCAGTCTAGTGTATTGAGTGAGTTGCAGGACAGCCAAAGCTACACAAAGAAACTGTCTCAAAAAAAAACCAAACAAACCCCCTCCCAGAAAAAAAACCGTGCTGTGGTGCAATTCCAGCTATTTGGAAGGCTGACAGACAGGAAAACTGAAAATTAGAAATTTGTCTAGGCAATATAACAAGACCCCATATCAAAATAATAATAGTAGCCTCTGTAAAGTAGGAGAAAATGCATCTGATTTATATGTCAAGTAATGGTTTAGCATCCAGAAATCTATAATACATTGACATCGCCTATAACTTGCTGGGCTTGGTGACTTGAGAGACAGACAGGTGGATCTCTGCAAGTTCAAGGCCAGTCTGATGTATAGCAAATTCAGGCCAGACAGAACTACAAAGAAAGATCCTGTTTCAAAACAAACTTTTAAAAAAGGGGTGTGTGTGTGTGTGTGTGTGTGTGTGTGTGTGTGTGTGTGTGCGCGCGCGCGCGCGTGTGTGTGTATGTATGTATGTGATGTCTGTGTGTCTATGCAGGTGAATGCAAGTGTCTGCAGAGTCCCGAAGTGTTGCATCCCCTGAAGCTGTAGTTGAGTTTGAGGTAGTTGTAAGCCATAGATAGATATAGGTGCCTGGAATCGAACTCACTGGAGTCCTCTTCAAGAGTATTATGTGCTCTTTTTTTTTTTTTTTTTTTTTGGTTCTATTTTTCGGAGCTGGGGACCGAACCCAGGGCCTTGCGCTTCCTAGACAAGCGCTCTACCACTGAGCTAAATCCCCAACCCGTATTATGTGCTCTTAATCTCTTAATCGTCTGTCCAGGTCCTCCTCTACCCCCCCCA